>NC_053168.1:10190000-10490000 GCF_016835505.1 Polypterus senegalus
GCCCCCTGGTGGTGCGGCTGCCCTCTTGTGTCCCGGGGGAGGTATTGTTCCTCTCCCGCTCATTCCGTTCCTCCAGGAGACCCAGCCATCTGCCACAATCTGTACTCAGTTTTAATGTTCTTTCAGCTCAAGTTCTTGGGGGGTCTTCTGTGTATCTGCGTTTTTTCTATGAAGGTTCTTTCAGCTCAGTCTTTTCTAACCTAAACGTGTACTCAGTGTTGAAGTTGCTCCATCTCAAATCCTCATAGTCTTCCATAGTCTTGAGTTTCTTTCAGCTCAGGTTCCCAGGGTCTTCTACATATTGGTGCTCCGTATGCAGGCCCTTTTAGCTCAAAATCCCAACACCTATAACGTCTTAGTCACAGTCTCCACCATTTCTGTGCACAGTTCCCATTCCAAGGTGTTATGAAGTAGGTTAGATTGTCTTTGCTATTTTGCTTTTCTGATCTTTCTCACACCCATTTTGGGGTTTGAAGGACGTAAATTTCAGTTCTGTCAATAAGTCTTGCTTTTAAAATTGATTCAAAGTTGTTAAATAATTTCTGCACCACGTCCCAACGCCTCTTTGTTAAACAGCGGTGCCACCATTTTGTGGAGTGGTTGCTGTGCTGTCACCAGGAACTCACGCCAGGAGGTCACTATCAGTTGGGTTAAAGATGCACTTTCTGGTGTCTCAGGTTGCAGATTACTTCCTTGAGACGTTGTGTGTGAATTTCTTCTGTCAAGTTTTCGTTGGTAAAAGACCTCTAGCTACAACTTCAGACTTCCATTTAGGGTTTTGTTTGGAAGACACTGCATTTAGATCTTCCGGCAACAACTTTTGCTTGATAATTTTGACTACATTTCATCTACTCGCACTTTCACGACAGAGCATAAGGGTTCCTGGTGTTTCTTGCAGTCTCCATGCCTTAATGACTTTATGCTTGCTTAAACCACAATGTGGTGTTCACAAGAGTGGCGTTTGGAAGTGGCAAGTGGGGCGACCGCCGCAGGCCACGCACCTAAGGGGGCCCTGCTTTTGAGGTCTGCACGTCCTGTTCAAGCGGATTTGTCAAGTTATATTTTGTTTAAGTCCACATGTTATCTTGAAAAAATTTAGCTGAATGCTGTTATGAGAAAATGCGGTGTACGTTCAAATTATTTTTATTAAATTCGTCGTGCAAGTTTATACAGTCCACACATACCTGTAACAGCATTTGACGTAACTGGCCCCGTGTGGGTTTCCTGCACCTTGACTACTCATCTTCTCCAAATGACATTGAAGTTGACAGCCTTGCTACCTGTCTTCTTTATTTGAAGAAGCAATTTTGTACACCTGAGGAGACAACAAGCTTCATACACAGGGATTTGGGTGATTTTCTGCCATTCTTCTCTGCAGATCCCCTCAAACTCTGTCAGGTTGGATGGAGACCCTCGGTGGACAGCTGTTTTCTGGTCTCTTCAGAGATGTTTGGTTAGTTTCTGAAGGACCACTGAAGGATATTCCCTGAACTGACCCAGTGCCACTTACGTGTTGTCTGAGTGTTGTTTTTAGGGTCCTTTTCCTGTGGAAAGATGTACCTTCAACCCAGTTGGAATTCCAGAGTGCTCTGGGGCAGGTTTCCATTAAGGATGTCTCTGTACTTTGCTCTGTTTGGCTTTCCCTCATCACTTTCAGGCCCTGCAACTAAGAAACAGCCACACAACACAATGTTGCACCTACCATGTTGAAACTTTATTGCACCAGAATGAGTGGTTCCATGGTTTCCTCCAGACGTGACACTAATCTCGGTTTCATCAGACCAGAGAAACTTGTCTCTCACAGTCTGAGAGACCTTTAGGTGGCTTTTTGCAAATTCAAAGAAGGCTTTCATACGTCTTTTACTGTCGAGAGGCTTCTGTCAGGGCCATACTGTCACAAAAGCATGATCGGTGGAGTGCTGAATTGATGGTTTTCCTTCTGTAAGCTTCTCCCATGTCCATACAGGTTCTCTGGGGCTCAGTCAGAGTGATCATTGGGTTCTTGTTCACCTTTCTTACGAAGATCCTTCTCCCCAATTGCTCATTTTTGCCTGGGTGGCCAGCTATAGGAGGTACTGCGGTTGTTACAAATTTCTTCCGTTTAAGAGTGATGAGGACCACTGCGCTCTAGGAAACCTTCAGTGCTGCAGAACTCATAGCTGGGTTTTTGCTCAACTGATGGACCTTCTATAGACAAGTGTGTGCCTTTACAAATCTTTTTTCATTTTTTGTAATTTTGCAAAAATCTGTAAAATTCTGTTTTCACTCATTCTAAGAAATTGAGTGTTGCTGGAAGTGGGGAAAAAATGAATGGTATGGATTTTAGCAGAAGGTGGCAACATCACAAAATGTGTAAAAGGTGAAAGGGTCAGAAGACTTCCTGAAGGCTCTGTATGTGGATGTGTGGTGTTTATCTGTCTTGTTTTTCAAAGATGTACAAATCTGTCATGCAGCCTGAGGCATCTCATGGGTAGTCTCACAAGAGTAGTGTTGAACAGTATACAGTCGTGGCCAAAAGTTTTGAGAATGACACAAATGTTAATTTTCTCAAGGTTTGCTGTGTCAGTTTTTATGGTGGCAATTTGCATCTACTCCAGAATGTTCTGAAGAGGGATCAGATTAATTGTAATTAATTGCAAAGTCCCTCTTTGCCACGAAAATGAACTTCATCCCAAAAAACCCAATTTCCACCGCATGGCAGCCCTGCCACAAAAGGACCTGTTGATGTCATTTCAGTGATCCTCTCGTTAAGGCAGGTGAGCGTGTCGACGAGGACAAAGCCGGAGGTCACTCTGTCCTGCCCGTCTGCATGTCTGGATGCTTTAAAAGGAGGGTGGTGCTTGAAATCCGTGTTCTTCCTCTGTTAATCAGAAACACATGTAGTCCTCATTGCTTTGCACAAAAAGGACTTCACAATGCAAGGATAGTAAGATTGCACCTAAATCAACCATTTATCAGATCATCAAGAACTTCAAGGAGAATGGTTCAGTTGTTGTGAAGAAGGCTTCAGGGTGCCCAAGAAAGTCCGGCAAATGCCAGGACCATCTCCTAAAGTTGATTCAGCTGTGGGCACCACCAGGGCAGAGCTTGCTCAGGAATGGCAGCAGGCAGGTGTGAATGAGGCAAATACTTTTGGTGGGTGTCAACGAAACCAAGAAAAACATCAGGGACAGACTGGTATTCTGGTATTGGACTGCTGAGGACTTCTGGGGTGAAGTCATTTTCTCTGATGAAACCCCTTTCCGATTGTTTGGGGCATCCAGAAAAGAGAAAAGGTGAGCGGTGCTACCATCAGTCGCATGTCACGCCAACAGTAAAGCATCCTGAGACCATTCATATCAGCCAAGGCGGTGGGCTCACTCACCATTTGGCCTAAGGACACAGCCATGAATAAACATCCTCCAAGAGCAACTTCTCCCAACCATCCAAGAAGAGTTTGGTGACCAACAATGCCTTTGCCAGCATGATGAAGCACCGGGCCATAAGGCAAAAGTGATAACTAAGTAGCCCAGGGAACAAAACATTGATATTTGGGGTCCCTGGCCAGGAAACTTCCCATTGAGAATTTATGGTCAATCCTCAAGAGACAGGTGAACAAACAAAATCTGACAAACTCCAAGCATTGATTATGCAAGTATGGGCTGCCATCAGTCAGGATTTGGCCCAGAAGTTGATTGCCAGCCTGCCAGGGCGAATTACAGAGGTCTTGAAAAAGAAAGAAGGGCCAACACTGCAAATATCGACTGGCATTAACTGAATAGAATTGCCAATATAAGGCTTTGAAACTTATAAAATGCTTGTAATTCTACTTCAGTACACCATAGAAACATCTCACAAAAAGATCTGAAAACACTGAAGCAGCAAACCAACACTTGAGTCATTCTCGAAACTTTTGGCCGCGACTATATATACTGTTGACTTGCAGTAAGTAATTAATGATCTTGGTATGTAAATTAATAATTTGGCCTACTTTTCTACCACAGTCTTCATCAATGTCCCTATGTTCTTGTTGAAGAATTCATTTTAAAGTACCAGCTTGGATGCACCAAACTACTTCTCTTCAGAGCATTCAAGACTTTGCTCAGGTCACAACTGAGTCGGCGAACGGCTTCAATTGAGGACACCTGCAAAAATGAACCAAGTTAGAAAATGTAAGCATAGCATCACATTCAAGTGCGTTTAAAGGCTGTGCAGGCACTGTGGCCTTCAATGAGTTCAGTAGGTCGGTTCAAGAACCATCTCAATCTATCTGAGCATTGTGGGGGCCAAAGGCTGTCGCATGAGGTTTGGACAAAAGGCTGAAAAAACACCCAGACAGGACTCTAGTCGATCACAGTGATCACTCTCTGGGTCGGCTCCATATTTCTATTATATTCTGGAGCCTCTTGAAACCGAACTGTCGATAGTCATGTACTGGGATAAGCCAGGCAAATGAGGACACACACATGAAGCAAAAAAAAAAGTGTATTCATGTGGTTTTATTAAGATCCAACAGAAGAAAAAAAAACGTTCAGATAAATAGTGCAGTCATCCAATCAATCAAAAAAGCAATAATCCATAACAGTCAAAGTGAGGGGCGGCACGGTGGTAGCGCTGCTGCCTCGCAGTTAGGAGACCTGGGTTCGCTTCCCGGGTCCTCCCTGCGTGGAGTTTGTATGTTCTCCCCGTGTCTGTGTGGGTTTCCTCCGGCGCTCCGGTTTCCTCCCACAATCCAAAGACATGCAGGTTAGGTGGATTGGCGATTCTAAATTGGCCCTAGTGTGTGCTTGGTGTGTGGGTGTGTGTGTCCTGCGGTGGGTTGGCACCCTGCCCAGGATTGGTTCCTGCCTTGTGCCCTGTGTTGGCTGGGATTGGCTCCAGCAGACCCCCATGACCCTGTATTCGGATTCAGCAGGTTAGAAAATGGATGGATGGATGGACAGTCAAAGTGATGTGGAGATTAAAACTCATGAGCCCTGGTGCATCCCTCTAAAGTAGGGGTCCCCAACTCCTGTCCTGGAGGGCCGCAGTAGCTGCAGGTTTTCATTCTAACCCTTTTCTTAATCAGTGACCTGTTTTTTGCTGCTAATTAATTCCTTTTCCTTTCATTTGATTTGACCTGTTTTTTAAGATTTGTTCCCCTGAATTTCTTCATAGTTCATCTGAAATGCTTAATTTATTTCCTTAAATGGCAGCCAAACAGAAATGAAATGTGAGGTGAGGGAGCCCAGCAGAAGACCAACTAAGTCAGGGCCTCAAACTGCAACCAATTTCACTCCAACCAGTTGCTTCATTAGGCGCCGAGTCTCGTTGTTCTTTAATTCCATGGCTTGTTCCTGTTCTCATTGTGCAATAGCAGACATTTTTGAGATTGTTGATTTTCTCTTTTCTAAGAGCTCTGTTCAAATGTTTTGGGGACCTGAGCAGACCAATGTTCCTGAGACCTCCGTCTTTCTTTATTTTCAGATATTGTATTGATGGTCACAGTTTGCTGCTCCTGTTTTGGCTCATTTTGTACCTTGTTATTGTTATTAAAAAAAAAGAAACAATTAAGGGGTCTGAGTCTTCACGAGAAACTCAATTAAAATGAATGCAAAAGGAGTTAATTAGCAACAAAAACAGGTCACTGATTAAGAAAAGGGCTAGAATGAAAACCTGCAGCTACTGCGGCCCTCCAGGACCGGAATTGGGGACCTCTGCTCTAAAGTCTGACGTCTCCCCAGATTACCCTATTCAGACTTTGCAGTGAGAGCAGACGTCAACCAGCAAGTGCAGACAACCAAGGATCCTGGCCCGTGTCCCCGCCGCCAATCCCATGACGTTCCACAGGGTGCCTCCGAGCCCAACTCCCTCCAGCCCCTGCTGCCATTCCCAGCCTTGCTAGGGGGGAGTCCTCTGGAAGTATTTTCGGCTGCTCCTACTCCCTGGCAGCTCAGCAAGAGCAACTCTCAGTCCCACCTTGAGTGCTGGCCACACTCTCCATCCCCGGGGCACACATTCCCATCTTATCTTGTACCAGCTCACTTGCCCCTGTCCTTTTCTCCTGTAATAATCCTGTTCTTGGCCTAGGTGTTCATTGAACAACTTTAGTCTTGCCCTTCATGTTCTTTCTGATTCCTCCTGGCGCTCCTCCCATGTAGACCTCGTTTATGCAGCCTGTTTCTAATGGTAGACTTGTGCATTTTGACATCAGCTTTGGTGAGTGCTACCTGATGATCCTGTGACATATTTCTGGTGTTCTTAAGGAACTTCTTTCAGCCTTTTGTGTTCTGTTCTTGAACTGAACTTGCTGGGTTGACCAGGCCTGGTCAAGTTGGCAGCTGTTTCAGATTTTCTCCACTTGTGGATGATCATCTGGATAGTGCAGGGGTCCTCAATCACGGTCCTGGGGAGCCGCAGTGGCTGCAGGTTTTTGCTCCAACCCAGTTGCTTAATAAAAAGCACTTATTGCTAAAGTAACACTTCTGCTTCACTTTAGTGATTTTGAGCCCTTATTGCTTAATTTTGTCTTAAACAGCTATTTTAATTGCTCCTTATTATCAATAACATGCAAATGACAAGAGAGAGCAGCATTTCTCCATTTAGCTTATTTCCATTTACACCTGTGTGTATTTATCTGCACTATTGGGTTTAATTAAATACTTGGAAGAAAAATGAAGAGAAAAAAGTGAAGGACTGAGAATTACTCGTCCATTTTAGCCTTCAAATCATTTGCATGATAGAAAGGGAAAGAAAATCTAGGATATGAGAATGACCTGACATAGCAGAGTTAATTTAATTTCATAGCTTGTTAGTGCTTTAAAAAAAAAAGAAACAATTAAGGGGTCTGAGTCTTCACGAGCAACTCAATTAAAATGAATGCAAAAGGAGTTAATTAGCAACAAAAACAGGTCACTGATTAAGAAAAGGGCTAGAATGAAAACCTGCAGCTACTGCGGCCCTCCAGGACCGGAGTTGGGGACCTCTGCTCTAAAGTCTGACGTCTCCCCAGATTACCCTATTCAGACTTCGCAGTGTGAGCAGACGTCAACCAGCAAGTGCAGACAACCAAAGGATCCTGGCCCGTGTCCCCGCCGCCAATCCCATGACGTTCCACAGGGTGCCTCCGAGCCCAACTCCCTCCAGCCCCTGCTGCCATTCCCAGCCTTTCTAGGGGGGAGTCCTCTGGAAGTATTTTCGGCTGCTCCTACTCCCTGGCAGCTCAGCAAGAGCAACTCTCAGCCCCACCTTGAGTGCTGGCCACACTCTCCATCCCCGGGGCACACATTCCCATCTTATCTTGTACCAGCTCACTTGCCCCTGTCCTTTTCTCCATCCTTTAAGCTCCATTTCCCAACCTCCCTCCTTTCTGTTCTTTCCTGTTGCCCCTGTCCGCCATGCAGACTCCTCATTGTATGGCCCGATTGGGCGCAGGTGTGAAGTGCTGCTCCTTCCAAGGTAAAATTGAGGTACCTGACGTGTATGTGTGATCAGTCAGGCACTCCCACCATCCACGGAGTGGCACTGCCCTTCACACAAACCTGCCCCCATACCCCCCACCCCACCCTTTTTAGCCTGCAAGTTCTTGGATAACTTATTTAAAACTTGCACAATGCCACAGTCCACTTATCACATTCTGATTTAACACATACACTTAAACACATACACCATATTCAGACACAAAGACAGTTTGCAAAGGGCAATTAACCTAACCTACAGTAAGTAAAGAAAAACAAATGATAAAATGTAGGTATGGCAGGCACTGTGGCCCTCACACTCACTCATTAACTCACACACATACCATATTCACAGACAGTGACAGTTTGCAATTGCCAAATAATATCCTAAATAAAAGAACACTTTTAGAAATGAATTTCTTCTGTGCTTATGCATGTCTAGTTGATGTAATTTTCAAGAAATGGGACTTTCAAAGCTATTGAGTTGTGACAAATGTTAAGGAATGACAGAAGTAAAAGGCAAACTTTATTACAGCGACTGACAGTTATGGATATGTGACATATGATGGTAAGCTATAGGATGACCAGATTTTCATATTCCCAGATGAGGACACTTGTGTAGCATGGATGCCCACAAATAAAGTCCATCCTCATTTGTTCAATGGCTGCTTTATCTCATCGTCATCTGAGGGGGCACAGAAAAAAAAAATGAACACGTGAAACTCCATACACTGCTTGAAGTGGAAAGAAATAAATGGCTGTTGTGTCTGCTTTCTAGTTGTCCTCGTGATGCGTTTGTGATTTGTTCAAATTTAACATAAGTTCTTAACCCAGCTTTCCCTGTCGTGTTTTGATTGTGATATTATACATATATTACAACTGTGATCTGGGGTATGGGAAATCCCCCTTGGAGTTTCATAAGTGCTGTTCTGAATATATTGTGATGATGTTTGATTCAGTGGAGCAACGTGCACAGCCTTTTAAAAGTGTTGAGATTCTTCAATTACTTAGGGTGGGCAGACGTTCTGGAGACTGGGACAGCCCCGAATTCAGCTAATGTGTCCCTCTCTCCAGGATGTCTGGCCACCCTAGTCAATTATAGTGAGAGTGAAATAGTGAATCGTTATAACATGTGGATAATGAAGCTATGAGCTTGGCTTAGTTGAGGAGGAGGAGGAGGAGGCTGGGAGCATGCGCTGATTACACCGGGCTGCCGCACCCACCACATGGCAAACCACCTAGATTGAGATCTGAATGCAGTTTGGTTTAGTGTAAGGTAAAAAGTACTGACTAAATGTTTATTTGTTCTGAGCGCAGCGGCTTACCTGACATAGGGTCCTTCATTTATGTCTAGATAACACTTTGCTTACCTTGCTGGCATTTCATACTTTTACGGATAGTAACGTCATTTAAGTTACCTATTACAAATTAAAGCACAGGGAGAAGGTAGATACATGCCGAGGTTTCTGTGTGTCCTGAGCTGGACCTGCTAATAAGTGGCTTCCTGTCCCACATGCACTCAGTCAGCCAGTGACTGCAGATTCCTACCCACACATGCAGTCTGCTGGCGTTAAATTAACTTGTACTGAGGATCTGTTTGCCATCAGTAGCCACTATTGGAGGTGAGAAAGGATGGGCCCAAAAAATATATACAAAATATACAAGTTGATGTAATTGCTACCAAGTTAAAGAAGCAGCAAACTAATTTGCATGGAATATTTCTCTTTAAGATGGACGAGGTCATATATTTGCATGTGGTATCCAATAGGCGATTTCAAAATTTTAAAACGGTGTACAGTGCAATCTGTACATGATATCTCAACAAAAATTGAAATGTTTTAACAAATTTCATGGAAAATTAAGTGTGTAATGTTTCAGCAAAATTGGTCCACCTGACATCAAGTAGTTTTATGCCTTTCATTTCATATCTATCTTTCTATCTATCTATCTATCTATCTATCTATCTATCTATCTATCTATCTATCTATCTATCTATCTATCTATCTATCTATCTATCTATCTATCTATCTATCTATCTATCTATCAGAGGGGACTGGGCAGTCTAATGGTCTGGAATCACGGCAGATTTAATTTTTTTCTCCAGCCATCTGGAGTTTTTTTTGTTTTTTTCTGTCCACCCCAGCCATTGGACCTTACTCTTATTCTATGTTAATTAATGTTGACTTATTTTATTTTCTTATTGTATCTTTTATTTTTCTATTCTTCATTATGTAAAGCACTTTGAGCTACTGCTTGTATGAAAATGTGCTATAGAAATAAATGTTGTTGTCGTTGTTATCTATCTATCTATTTTTTCGTTTTCCCTCAAAAATGGCCAAATTGCTGCGTCACAGAAACATCTGCCTCCAATCCCACCCTGTGAATCTTGAACGTTTTAATTCAGTTGTGTACAACT
Organism: Polypterus senegalus; assembly: GCF_016835505.1. NCBI lineage: Eukaryota > Metazoa > Chordata > Cladistia > Polypteriformes > Polypteridae > Polypterus > Polypterus senegalus. The sequence continues at coordinate 10,199,832 of NC_053168.1, forward strand.
TGATGGATAGACTATTATTTACTGTGATAGGCGGCCGGGTCCCATGTCCGGCCAGGACGCCCCTGCTGCATATGTTCCGGGGTAGCAACCATGGGCAGCTCAACACCTCCCCCGGGAGGCTTGGTGGCAGTGTCACTGGCCGACGGTGATTTCCCAACCTCCCACAGGGCTCCATGGGAGATGGTGTCCTCCACAGCCTAGTTGGGAGCTGGGGTGGCTGCTAGGGGGTGCTGCCTGGATTCCACAGCTCGGCTGAACAAATCTTCAACCCCACCTGGAAGTGCAACTGGGACCAGGTGGTCAAGCACCTGGAACACTTTCGGGTGGGCTATAAAAGGGGCCAGCCGCCACCACTCGGTGGCCAGAGTCGGGAGGAGAGGTGGTGGTGCCAGAAGGGCATGTTTTGGTTTGCTTATGCTTATCGTGGGACTGTGTATTGCCTGTGGGGTTCATAGGGAAGACGTGCTCCACAGGTGAAGAAAAATAAAAGTCTTGTGTTTATTTTATACATGCCTCCATGTCAGTCTGTGTTGGGACGGCGCCAATATAGCGCCTTTGTTACACTGCGAAGTGAGACGGCGATGTTTCAACTTTCAAATGACACCACATTCCACTCTCTATGTTTTCCATTTCCTATATTTTAAAAATTTTTTTTTTGTAAAGATGTTGTGAATCTTGCAGCTGTTGGTGTTGTAATTTGAAGACTTGATATGTTTTCTTTACCATCTTTATATTCTGGCAGAGTAAGATTTGCCCTTTCAAATAGTAGATAGGCCAGGGGGTTTCCAAAATGGATATGCATACTATGGATTTTGTGGGTGTTGTGGTTCCGGGCCCAATGACATCACTTTCTCGTTACTGGCCCTGATGACGTTACTTCCTCTCCTCTTCCTTAAAACCGCCATCTTTGCCTCATCAAGACAGTTCCATTTTGGACTCAAAGCTGTACACAATTCAATTATTTTGCAGCCAGGAAAATTTATACTGGTGGCTGCCCCAAACCTTTTTGAGGCTCTTTGTCTCGCTTTTCACAATACATATTTGAAAACAGTAAAAGCAGAGAAAATGAATCCTGTTTTTTGTACTGCATCAAAACAGTAAAACTAGACAGATTACTTGCAGATATTTCATAACCTTTTTTAGGTGTCCCTAACGCATCCTCTTACTCTGTCACAGTGTTTGGAAGTTTGGTCTAACACCTATGAAAATAAGAACAACTTTCAAAGTGTATTTTGGGTATAACCATTACTGAATTTTGCAACTTAGCCTGCTGTAACATATGTGGACAACAGAACTAATTCTCCAGGTGTAAAACGGCTGAAAGAGAAATGGCTGACCTTTATTTTGAATGAAGGGTAATGACATCATAGCCAAATAAATCAAATCAGCAAAAAATGGACAGACGTGAGGCTGAGTTTAAAGGGTGAAGTCCCTTCCCAGACTCACAGGCTGATAAAACTTTCTTTATGATCTCAGCGTGATGATATCTCACACATCAACAGAGCTAACCAAACTAAAGGTATGAGGTTTAAATAAAGAGGACAGAGTCCGATGAGATACTTTCTAATTACAGTGCATCTGGAAAGTATTCACAGCGCATCACTTTTTCCACATTTTGTGATGTTACAGCCTTATTCCAAAATGGATTAAATTCATTTTTTTCCTCAGAATTCTACACACAACACCCCATAATGATAACGTGAAAAAAATTTACTTGAGATTTTTGCAAATTTATTAAAAATAAAACAATTGAGAAAGCACATGTACATAAGTATTCACAGCCTTTGCCATGAAGCTCCAAATTGAGCTCAGGTGCATCCTGTTTCCCCTGATCATCCTTGAGATGTTTCTGCAGCTTCATTGGAGTCCACCTGTGGTCAATTCAGTTGACTGGACATGATTTGGAAAGGCACACACCTGTCTATAGAAGGTCCCACAGTTGACAGTTCATGTCAGAGCACAAACCAAGCATGAAGTCAAAGGAATTGTCTGTAGACCTCCGAGACAGGATTGTCTCGAGGCACAAATCTGGGGAAGGTTACAGAAAAACTTCTGCTGCTTTGAATGTCCCAATGAGCACAGTGGCCTCCATCATCTGTAAGTGGAAGAAGTTTGAAACCACCAGGACTCTTCCTAGAGCTGGCCGGCCATCTAAACTGTGCGACTGGGGGAGAAGGGCCTTAGTCAGGGAGGTGACCAAGAACCCGATGGTCACTCTGTCAGAGCTCCAGAGGTCCTCTGTGGAGAGAGGAGAACCTTCCAGAAGGACAACCATCTCTGCAGCAATCCACCAATCAGGCCTGTATGGTAGAGTGGCCAGATGGTAGCCACTCCTTAGTAAAACATGGCAGCCCGCCTGGAGTTTGCCAAAAGGCACCTGAAGGACTCTCAGACTATGAGAAACAAAATTCTCTGGTCTGATGAGACAAAGATTAAACACTTTGGTGTGAATGCCAGGCGTCACGTTTGGAGGAAACCAGGCACCGCTCATCACCAGGCCAATACCATCCATACAGTGAAGCATGGTGGTGGCAGCATCATGCTGTGGGGATATTTTTCAGTGGCAGGAACTGGGAGACTAGTCAGGATAAAGGGAAAGATGACTGCAGCAATGTACAGAGACATCCTGGATAAAAACCTGCTCCAGAGCGCTCTTGACCTCAGACTGGGGCGACGGTTCATCTTTCAGCAGGACAACGACCCTAAGCACACAGCCAAGATATCAAAGGAGTGGCTTCAGGACAACTCTGTGAATGTCCTTGAGTAGCCCAGACTTGAATCTGATTGAACATCTCTGGAGAGATCTTAAAATGGCTGTGCACCGATGCTTCACATCCAACCTGATGGAGCTTGAGAGGTGCTGTAAAGAGCAATGGGCGAAACTGGCCAAGGATAGGTGTGCCAAGCTTGTGGCATCAGATTCAAAAAGACTTGAGGCTGGAATTGCTGCCAAAGGTGTGTCGATAAAGTATTGAGCAAAGACTGTGAATACTTATGGACATGTGAGTTCTCAGTTTGTTTATTTTTAATAAATTTGCAAAAACCTCAAGTAAACATTTTTCACGTTGTCATTATGGGGTGTTGTGTGTAGAATTCTGAGAAAAAAAAATGAATTTAATCCATTTTGGAATAAGGCTGTAACATCACAAAATGTGGAAAAAGTGATGCGCTGTGAATACTTTCTGGATGCTCTGTATGCTCAAGTCACGTACATCTGATTCTAATTTGAGGCGGTGAGAGATGGAGGCTTGCACTTACTTTTTCCAAATGGGAATGTAAATGTTTTTATTTAAATTAAACATTAGACTAAAAAAATGTAAATTTGGTGTGATTTTTGTCATATTATATCACCTTTATCTACAGAGGATGAATCTTTATCTTAAATGAAGATCAAGTCTTGATATGCCCACATACAGTGACCTTCATACTCTTTGGGAAAAAGACACATTTTTCCTTGATTTACCGCTCAGCTCCATAGTTGAAAATTGCAAATCAAACATTTCAGATGTGATTAAAAGTGCACAGTGCAGACTTTCATTTAAGGGGATTTGCAGACATTTCGGCCACCGCACATTCTCTACATAACCCCCTCATTTCAGAGCCCTGTAATGTTTGGGACACAGCAATGGCAGGTCTGTTAAAGCCATTGTCATATATAGTTCTTTGTCGCATATCCCTGGCTTCAAGTCTGCGATTCACAGACATCAGGAAAGCTGGGGGTCTTCTCTGGTGATGATCTGCCAAGTTTCTAATGCAGCCATCTTCAGATCTTGCTTGTGTCAGGAGGGGACTTGGCCCCTTAAGTTTTCTCTTCAGCATATGGAAGGCCTGCTCAATAGGATTGAAATCGGGTGGCTGGCTTGGTCATTCAAGAATTCTCCATTTTTTATCTTTGATGAACTCCTATGTGTGCTCAGCAGTGTGTTTGGCTCATTATCTTGTGGGATGAATTGCCGTCCAGTAAGTTTGGAAGCCTTTACTGGAACTTGAGCAGATGTTTCTACACATCTCATAATTTGTGCCATCAGCAGTTCCATCATCAATGAAGAGAAGTGTGCCAGGACCTGTGCCAGCCCAAGTCATAACACCTCCAGCACCACCATGTTTAACAAATTAAGTGGTCTGCTGTGGATCTCAGACAGTTCCTTGTCGTCCCCACACTTTGCTCTTGTCGTCACTCTGATGAGGCCCATCTTTGTCTCGTCCACAAGACCATTTCTCAGAATTCTGCAGGATCTTTGAAGTCTTTTGTCACAAACTATAATCTGGCCATTCTGTTTTTCTGATTTGCATCTTGCATTGTGGCCTCGTGTTTTCTGTTCATGAAGTCTTCTGCTGATAGTCGTCTCTGACACGTCCACATCGGCCCCCTGAAGACTGTTTCTGGTCTGTCACACAGCCCTTTGGGGCTTTTTCTTTACCACAGTGAGGAGGTCCACATGACCACCATAGTCTAATTCTACCTTGTGAAGCCTGAAAACCGTGAGGACTGACTGAGATCATTGATGTTGGGTAGAATGCCTAGTATGGACCGGGTGGCCTCGGAACACATTGCAAATTTAGTTTTTTTCTCCAGCCCTCATTTTTATAAATTTTTTCTGTCATCCCTGTGTGGTATCTGGCCGGTTTGTCATCCCGGCCAATACCCCCAGGCCGCCAGATGGAACCCTCCCTGCAGTATGGAGGTGCCCCGAAGACCAGCAGGGAGTCATGGACTTTGTAGTTTTTATTCTCAGCCCTGCTGAATACCACAGGGGCCGCAAGAGGGAGCTGCAGGGAGGACCGAAGATTCCTTTGTGCCCTATAACCCGGAAGTGCGTCAGAGGAAGAGCGACGTGCTTCCGGGGTGAGAAGAAAAGGACTTGTACCTGACCCGGAAGTGATTGAGAGTCACATGGACTGGGGATTGGAACACTTTTGGGTCAGGATATATAAAAGGACTATGAGAGCTTCCAGACGGCGAGCTGAGCTGGGTGGAATGGTGGCAACGCGTCTGGGAGTTGGAGGATTGTTTAGTATTATTGTATTGTGATTATTTATGAGTAGAGTGGAGGAGAGGGTGCTTTGTGCACTGTGGCGAATTAATAAAGTCATCATTTGGACTTTTATCTGGTGTCTGGAGTCGTGGACAGGGGTTCAAGGGAGTGATAGCGGCCCCTATCTGTCACACCTGGCAGGTAAAAACCTGGGGGTTGGTGTCAGAAATGGCACTCCAGCCACCATTAAAAAAACCTCACACTGTTCCACTCCATCTAAACTAGAGTGGTGCTGATGTGTCACCCATTGCAAGGCTGAACATCCTAATCTGGGATCCTGAGTTGGTCTGTCGCATGGTGGGTGAGGCAAAGTGCCGTATCAGCGCCCGCTCCTAAACTCTTTCTGTCTCTCTCCTCTCTCTTCCTGGCCATCAGACCTTACTTTATTCTTTGTTACTTAGTTGTCTAAAATAAATAAAATTGTCTAATTTTATTTTTAGATTTTTCTTTTTTCTTTCTTCATCTTCTTCATTTGAATGAAAACGTGCTTTAGAAATAAATGATGGTGTTGTTATCACCGCAGACTAATGTCAGGCCTGGGTTTGCCAGGCCCCAAGGTTCTTTCCGAGATGATTGGCAAGAGAGGAACATTCATTTTGAGAATCTGTGGCTAAATCTGCGTGACAGGGTTGATGGCAATGACTGAGATCTGTAATCCTCTGTTTTGTTTTTCGTAAGGCGGGTGAGGAACACTGCAGCTTCAATTTTTTTGTAGTACTCTAGGTTTTTTTGTAGCTAATTGTTGCTTTCATGTAAAGAGAGTCTATGTTGTGATTTGCGGTGCTGTAATTCATCAAAACGATTCAGATGTGTTCAATGATTCCACTGTGCCCTTAGTAGATTTCCTTGTGGTTCTTCTACAGTGACATTACATGTAGTGCCATGATGAAACACGTGTCACCTATTCTGTAATACAATAATTAATGAACAGCTACACAGTGACACTATTGGTATCATGTGTGTGTGGCAAATATCATCCCATTATATAAAAAGGGTGACAGTGCAGATCCAAACAACTATAGGCCAGTAAGCTTAACGTGCATCACAGGAAAATTAATTATTAAGGATAAGATTGAACAACACATGACAAGGACAGGAGTTATTCTGAACAGTCAACGTGGGTTCATAAGAGGGAGGTCGTGTTTTACTAACATGCTGGAATTCTATGAGGGGGCAACAAAAGGATACGATCAGAGTGGAGCAGATGATATTATTGATCTGGACAATGAAAGTAATGAAAACACATTACTTTACCATGGCCTTCTCATAACTTCACTTTAACTTAATACTGATACTCTGTATGTTCAATTCTTCATAATAACTATTCACAGTGGCTCTAAAATCCATACTGACCCCAACTCTCTCTTCTGTTTCTTTTTCCGGTTTCTTTGTGGTGGCGGCCTGCGCCACCACCACCTACTTAAAGCATCATGATGCACCAACATTGATGGACTGAAAGCCAGAAGTCTACGTGACCATCATCATCAGGTCCTTCCATGAAAACCCTAAATACAAAGAGGACTGTTTGACTAATGTTAGGTAGATTGCCCAGAGGGACTGGGGGTCTCGTGGTCTGGAACCCCTACAGATTTTATTTTTTCTCCAGCCTTTGGAGTTTTTTTTGTTTTTTCTGTCCACCCTGGCCATCGGACCTTACTCTTATTCTATGTTAATTAATGTTGACTTATGTTTATTTTTTATTGTGTCTTCTATTTTTCTATTCATTTTTTTAAAGCACTTTGAGCTACATTTTTTTGTATGAATATGCGCTATATAAATAAACTAGCAGACCTGGCGCGCTTCGCTGCACGTTTAACCGGCTAGTTTCGGCAGCGGATCATAGTTTTTCCAATCTAGACGTCCTGTCTTTTCAGATTCTTTTAACCGCCTGGTTTCGGCAGCCAAGCGTCCTTTTCCCAATCTAGAAATCCTGTCTTCTTCAGTTTCGTTTAACCGCCTGATTTTGGCAGCGAATCGTTTTTTTTTCTAACGTAGAAGTCGTTTCTTGTTGAGATTCGTTTAATCGTCTGGTTTTGGCAGCCAAGTGCTTTTTTTCCAACCTAGAAGACCTCTCTTGAGATCCGTTTAATGGCCTCGTTGATTGTATGTCTTCCAAGGTAGTTTCAATACCCATTTCTTGCACGGAGTCTTCTCCCCTTTTATGAGTGACTGTGTATGTACCGCGTGTACTAAACAGTAAATTAGTAAAGGAGAAAGGACTAAACACTAAGGAAAAAGAATGCAAGACCGCGTCAGCTGTGGAGCTCAGCTCAGAGCGAACAGAAGTGAATGAAATAACGTCAATGGGAAGGGAGTTGATCACGTGACCCGCCCGCCCGCCTTAACTCTCAATCCCTCCACAAACACACAAATACAGTCTCTCGGATCTCAACTCTCCTTTATATATATAGATGTTGATTGATTGATTGGACTCTCAGAAAACATTTGATGAGGTGCCACATGAGAGGGTGGGCATCAAACTGAAAGAGGTGGGAGTTCAGGGTGATATTTTTAGATGGGTGCAGAATTGGCTCAGACACAGGAAGCAGAGGGTGATGGTGTGAGGAACCTCATCAGAACTGGCTGATGTTAAGAGTGGTGACCAGCAGGGGGCAGTGCAGGGCCGATGCTATTTTTAATATATTGAAATGTTTTAGATAGGGGCAGCACGGTGGCGCAGTGGGTAGCACTGCTGCCTTGCAGTTAGAAGACCCGGGTTCGCTTCCCGGGTCCTCCCTGTGTGGAGTTTGTATGTTCTCCCCGTGTCTGCAGGGGTTTTCACTGGGTACTACGGTTTCCTCACAGGTTTTCTAAATTGTGCTTGGTGTATGCACGCCCTGCGGTGGACTGGTGCCCTGTATTGGCTGGGATTGGCTCCAGCAGACCCCCCCGTGACCCTGTAGTTAGGATATAGCAAGTTGGATAATGGATGGATGATTTAGATAGGAATATAAGTAACTAGCTGGTTAAGTTTGCAGATGATACCAAGATAGGTGGATTAGCAGATAATTTGGAATCCGTTATATCATCACAGAAGGACTTGGATAGCAGACAGGCTTGGGCAGATGAAATTTAATGTCAGTAAATGTAAAGAATTACACATAGGAAGTAAAAATGTGAGGTTTGAATACACAATGGGCAGTCGGAAAATCAAGAGTACACCGTATGAGAAGGATTTAGGAGTCATAGTGGACTCTAAGCTATCATCTTCCCAGACAGTGTTGAGAAGCCTTTAAGAAGGCTAACAGAATGTCAGGTTATATAGCGCCTTGATGTGTGGAGTACAAGTCACAGGAGGTTCTGCTCAACCTTTATAACACACTGGTGAGGCCTCATCTGGAGTCCTGTGTGCAGTTTGGGACTCCAGGCTACAAAAAGGACATAGCAGTACAAGAGAAGGTCCAGAGAAGAGCGACGAGGCTGATTCAGGGCTACATGGGATGAATTATGAGGAAAGATGAAAAGAGCTGAGTTTTTACAGTTTAAGCAAAAGAAGATTAAGAGGTGACCTGAGTGAAGTGTTTAAAACGATGAAGGGAATTAGTCCAGTGGATCGAGACGGTTATTTTAAAATGAGTTCATCAAGAACACGGGGACACAGTTGGAAACTTGTTAAGGGGAAATTTCGCACAAACATTAGGAAGTTTTTCTTTACACAAAGAACGATAGACACTTGGAATAAGCGACCAAGTAGTGTGGTAGACAGTAAGACTTTAGGGACTTTCAAAACTCGACTTGATGTTTTTTTGGAAGAAATAAGCGGAGAGGACTGGCGAGCTTTGTTGGGCCGAATGGCCTGTTCTCGGCCAGATTCTATGTTCTAATGTTAGTGTGTGTGGTTGATCTGAAGAAATGTCTCCGTGATTCTGTAAGTGTGAGGTTTCTTTAACCATACGAATGCAAAACACAATGTTTTGAACGTCGGACAGCCTGTGTTACAACTGGTGACCGCTTTGAATTTTGTGTTTAGGGTTTTGAAAAATGACATCAAGGTTTTAAAAGTGGTGCCAAGGCGATTGTAAGAAACTGTAAATATAGATTCAGAAAGAGGAAGTCAAAAATGGGAAATAAACATTGAAATGAAGTGTTTTCAGAGTCACTAACCCAGTTGATTCTGTGTCAATCTGAAGGAGTGTTGTGAGACATGTTGTTTAAACAGATAGAAAACTACAGTTAAATAAAAAATGAAACAAACCAAACGGTCTCCTGTTTTTGCATTCAAAAGTGTCAATGATAATTTTAGAAACATTCTAGGAAAACTTTGCTGATAAGACATCATTTTCACAGTAACTTATCCACAACCCGAAAGAGTGGGTGCTGTGAAAAGAGAAAAGTCGAGGAGGGCTTCGTAGGAGGGAGCGAGTCAACGAAATGGCAGAGTGCTTGAGCTCGGGAAGCCCCTGAACTTTATCTCTGCCATCATGCAGGAGCGTTAAAGGAGCCTTCATCTCTGTAGTCAGGTGTCATATACTGATTGCTATCTGAAATAAAAGCATAAAGATATATATATATAGATTTTTCTTTTATTTTACAGCTCATCCAAATTGCTTCCTTTGTATAAAGTGATGTTACCAAAACATTCAGTATTTTGTTTACGCTGGCTTTGTTAAGTTTGTCTCTTAAAATATTTTGATAAATAACACTTTTTTTGTACAATTTTTTTACACTGTAAGTGCATGCGCTGCAATGCTATTTTGATTTTTTTTAAGAAACAGGAAGCTATTTGATGTGCTTTTATATGTCTTATCACGGCCACACTTTTCATATGGAAACCATCTGCAGGCAGCGCCGGTCGGTGTGTGACAGCCAGAACGAACGCCATCCTGATTGACACGTACGCTTAAGGTGGGCCACTTCTTTTTAATAACTCAGAACAAAAAGGACACCCAAGTCTGACAAGAAAGTCTTTCAAAAATGAAATATTGCGCCATATCCAAATAACAGCCTTATGGCTGATATAACTCTGAATAGCAGCATTGTCAACGGAATATTACATTTTTTTTTAATAATTGTATTATTTGAGAAATTAAAAAAAAACTTGATGTTTGTTTCCTGATAATCTGGATGTGCTTTTATGTTTTATGAATTAAGAATTGTGGCAGAAAAAATACACATTGAAAGAGAGAGATATGAAACACACTATATGAAAGATAAGATATGCATTTATGTTTTATGAAGTAAGAATTACCTAAACATTTATTATTGGGGTGGCAGAAAAAAAAAAGATTGAAAGAGAGATATGATAGGCACTATATGATAGACAGGATATGACCTTTATGATTTTTGAGGTAAGAGATATGAAAGGCACTATATGATAGACAGAAAATATTTGGTTTGAATTACATGCATGTTCTATTTAAATTCATAAAGGTTTTCTCCAGGCATTCTGTTTCCTTCCTACAGCTCAAAAACAAAAAACAGGTCATGTTGTTTAGTGGCTCTAAATTCGCTTGGTGCAAGTCAGCGTGGGGGAATGCATAATGGTGGGCTACAATGGACTGGCGCCCTGAACGAGGTTGGTTTCTTGTTTGTGCCTAGTGCTACAGGGAGAGACTCCAGCACCATGTTTGATAAAGTAGAATAAGTGGATTTGATAGACAGATAGATAGATATGAGAGGCACTATTAGACAGATAGATAGATAGATAGATAGATAGATAGATAGATAGATAGATAGATAGATAGATAGATAGATAGATAGATAGATAGATAGATAGATAGATAGATAGATAGATAACAACATTTATTTATATAGCACATTTTCATACAAACAGTAGCTCAAAGTGCTTTACATAACAAAGAATAGAAAAATAAAAGACACAGTAAGAAAATAAAATAAGTCAACATTAATTAACATAGAATAAGAGTAAGGTCCAATGGCCGGGGTGGACAGAAAAAACAAAAAAAAACTCCAGACGGCTGGAAAAAAAAAAAAAAAATCTGCAGGGATTCCAGACCATTAGACTGCCCAGTCCCTTCTGATAGATAGATAGATAGATAGATATGAAAGGCACTATATGATAGATAGATAGATAGATAGATAGATAGATAGATAGATAGATAGATATGAAAGGCACTATATGATAGATAGATAGATAGATAGATATGAAAGGCACTATATGATAGATAGTGCCATATCTGTCTATCTATCTATGATACATGAATATAACCACCTTACCTTGAATGTATAATTAATGTATTTAAAGGACACTATATAACAGATAGACAAAATGTACATATATTAAATGCATTAAATAAATAAGCATAGAGGCAGACAGATCTGAACAGCAATAAATAATATAAATATGAATGCAATAATAAACAAGATTTGCATTATAACAGCATATTTTGCGTTCACTTTACTCATGCTAACTATGGAGTATTTGTTTTCAGTAGTATAAAATAGACAGACAGGTAGCAGTTTATATATCCCCAGTGGGAAATTTGGCTTTTTATAGAAGCTCAATAAATAAATAATTAAATAAATAAATGTTGTATTATAAGAAACAACAAATACACATCAGAATGATTAAAAAGAAAGAAAATAAGAAAGATAAACTTCTGACATGGCTAAAGACAAAAAAGAGCAGTCGCAGTTTTAGTGAGGCGTTACGTAGACAAATCGCTTTTGGGATAAAGGAGCCTCAAAATAAAAAATAAATAAGATAAATAAATAAAGTGTATATTCTGTTTTCATTTTACTGTTACCCAGACAAAAGATTGTGTCTACACTTTAATGCTTTCGTATTCATGAACGGACACATCTTATGTAAGCTTATTAAACACTCAAGTTAAAGTATTGGTTAGCATAGCTTACCACATTTAGTACCTGTAATACTTGACCTTGCTATGCTGATAAAACAATATGAATTTGCAGTCTTTTTAGCTGAATTATTTGTATGGTACTAAAATGAACTTTTTCACTGCGTAAGGTGTCTGTGCATATTTTATTTTTCTCCAAATCTTATCTACCTGCCTATTATAGGAAAGGTACTATGTAATACATACACAGATAAATAGGTAATATAGGAAAGATACCATATAATAAATAGATATGTAGGAAAGTCACTATCTATCGAATGTACAAGATAGATAGATAGATAGATAGATAGATAGATAGATAGATAGATAGATAGATAGATAGATAGATAGATAGATAGATATACTGCCTTGATAGTTCTTTTTCTCATTTATTTTTACAAATTGATGCCAACTAACTAATATATGAAAATAGCTTATCTGTCTAAGGAATCGACTCATTTAACTCGGTGCCACCACCTATAATGAAAAGCAAGTCTCATGTGGAATGATCACTGTTAGGCAAATACCTCCCCATTTTTCTAACGAACTAAAAATATAAAAACTATAAATAAAATATTATTATTTCTTAAATTTCCCTTGGTAAATTCCTCGTCCACCTTGCACCCTGCACTTAAATGCTTTCGTGTTTGTGATGGGGCACATACTGGGCATTTCTGCCCGATCTCGCTGTGGCAGGCGTCATCCCTCCACTCAACACCCCGACTCAATTACTTTAAGAGAATGGATGGACGAATTTCACTTTGTTATCAAGCATATAACAAGGACCAACGTCAACACCTCGTCCAAACGCAAGACGAAAGTGTCATTCTAGAAATAGCCGGAGTAAGCCACTCGTTAATGGGACACGCAGGCTGTTTCAATAAAAGCTCTTTACTTTTCTTACTTTTTTAACATTCTGACTCGTATGAAGTCATCACATATCTTGCTTCGCTTTTTTGAGCGTGGCCTTCAAGCCTTAAAGTTCAAACCACCGCCTAAACATCTCGATTTGACATCTAGTAATATTTTGTACTCCTTTAAAAGGCATTATCTCTGTTTCAGTCATTTTGCAAATCATCTGCTCTTTGTTAATCGCATTTTCGAAGAATTCAAAGTCATTTTCAAACTTCCGACTTTACAATGCAGAAATGTGTTAGTTGTGGTTTTAATATGTAAGATTTTCTTGGGGAATGATAAAATAAAAAAGTTCCTTCCACGCCTGTCTGTTTTCGCTGTAATGGATGCGCATGCGCTGCCTCACGTATGCGCGCTTGGCACGGCGGACCAGCATGGCAAGGGAGTTTGGCGTCTGAAACACTTGTAGGGGGATTTGGTTGGGGGGTTATGTGTTGTATGGTGCGATAAAGTTCGAAAAATGTAACAAGTAACACACTTAACATGATATTTAGTGAGCGGTTTGAAGCACTTTACTGGGTTGTGTGGTTCCACTGCTTGACAAAGAAGCATTTAATTCTGGAATGGACTCTGTGCGTATTTGCATTGGTATTTTGTGCTTTGAAAAGATAAAATGTGGACAAAACAGAAATATTAAGGTATAGTTGCTTATCTGAAAGGATACAACTGATCCAGAAAAACTGAACGTAGTTTGAGTTATGGTAAGGCAGCGAGTTATTATTTATGGGATCTATCACAGATCTAAGATTCTTTTTAGGATTTTCGTCTGTATGGTTGTTTTTGGAACCCCAGGCGCGGCTACATTATTCAATAGAATGTCTCTTGTGCAACAGTTCTGAGAAAGTCTGGCAGTGGCATCGCAGTCAGCGCGCTGTCTTCCGTTTTTCGTGCTTTGAAATGGCGTTACAAATGTCTTCATGTTAAAGATTAGGGTCAAAGGACAGAGAAACGATGGGCCGGGGGAGATGGAGTAGACACGTGTCGATCATTTCCATTCATTCATCACACCCGCTTTGGGTCTTAAAGGAGGTAGAATACAAAATCGCACCCACTTCCGCACTTAATTATTACTATGCGGCTAAGACTTTTAATTATCACAACATTTGAAATATGTTTCTATTTCTCTCGTCTTTCGATTGGAGGACAGGCAGGTACAGTGAGTTGCGCAGGGTCACACAGTGTCAGTACTGGGACTTGAACACAAAACCACAGAGGTTTAAGTCTTGAGCAGTAACCACTACACCACACTGTCTGCCTAATCAAACAGAGGAGTCGTAAATCCGGGAGAAGAAGGCAGGAGCTGTGATACATCAAGTTTTGAATTACTTGTTAGCTAAGAACTTGTTACAGCGCGTTCAGCCTTCACTCCGTGAACGGATAAATAATCGGAACTGATGCGGCACCGCGAGACACTGCGTCACCGCACCGTCCTAAATTCGACGACGGAGTCGAAAATGGAATCTTCCACACTATGATAACGTTTGTGAATGTAATTTGCCTGGGGACCTAATGCCGTTATAGCGCTCAGAGCCTGCACCGTGTAAAGGGCGCTATACAAAATTACGGTAAACTAAAATGATGCGGCAACGAGAGGTGCGCACTAAACATCTTTGAAGAATTGAACGGGCTGGCCGGAAATCTTATTGACATTCATCATTCCTAAACGTGAAAAGTAACGGAAGGGTGAACAATAAACGAGACCCGTTCCGATCTAAATCCGAGTGGAGTGGCCTGTGACAAAATTCCGTGTTGGTGGTCTTCAGTTTTCCACTACCTGACTGAACCCCTGACCGGCTGCACTGTGAACACATCCGTCCGTTTTTATACCCGCATGGCCCTCCACAATAGGCTCAACACTTTCCGGGGTCCTTCATCCAACACCACCCGTATTTGTCCAAAAGGCAAGGTCACGTAGCGTTAATATGTGATAAGGCGATTAGTGGGCACCATTCTTACATTCAGCCGGATACGCTTCCATATTCAATGTTCAATATGTGCAGCACTGACATAAGATTAAAAAAAAGGTGAGCGTTCTGAACTTGTCAGGAGTTCTGCTCAGAACTCCTTTCATTACTACATGCAGTAAAAAATGCATTCCAATAGATTGTGCCCTGCAAACATTATTGCTGAAGACATCCAAGAGACAGAAACTGGAAAGAAATCCGCTAATCCTCCTCAATAAAATGAGTATTTGTGTATCCGTCCTGTTGCCAAGTCTCTCTTATATGCCGTTTAGTATGAGATAAAAGCAGTGCTAATGTTTGCGATGCATGCAACATCTGTTGGAATGGGAAATGCAATGCATTGCGTTAATGTAAATGTTTGTAATGCCCCACCTGACAAAAGCAATGCGTTTTATTACTACATGCATTACAAAAAACATTCCAAGAGATGGTGCCCTGCTAACGTTAATGCTGAGTACGTCCAACAGAGGGTAACTGCTGGAGGGACAGAAATCAGCTTATCCTCCTTAATAAGAGAACGCGTGTCTGTGTATTTGTGTGGTTGCTATGTCTCTGTTATATATCATTTAGTATGGGATAAAAACAGTGCTAAAGTTTGCAGTGCACCATCTGCTGCAATGAGAAATGCTCTGCAATTTATTGCTTCAAATGTTTGTAGTGCACCATCTGCTGGAATGACAAATGCAATGCATTGTATTACTACAATGCAATGTGCAACGTGCCACCTTTTGTAATGAAAACCACAATACATTTTATTACTACATGCATTCCAAAAAACATTTCAATAGATGGTGCTCTGCAAACGTTAACACTGAATATGTCCAACAGAGAGTAACTGCCAGACAGACAGAAATCAGCTTATCCAACCTTAAAGAACAAATGCCTGTGTCATTGTCTGGGTTATTTGTGTGCCCCGGTGTCTCTGATATATGACATTTATTATGAGATAAAAGCAGTGCTAAAAAGTTTGCAGTGCACCGTCTGTTGGACTGTGAAATACTCTGCATTTTATTGCTTCAAATGTTTGTGATGCACCATCTGTTGGAATGGCAAATGCAATGCAGTGTACCACCACAGATGTTTGCAATCCACCACCTGTTGTAATGAGAAATGCAATACATTTTATTACTACATGAATTACAAAGAAACGTTTCAATAGATGGTTCTCTGCAAACGTTAACGCCGAATACATCCAATAGAGAGCAACTGCCAGATGGACAGAAATCAGGTGATCCACCTTATTTAAAGTGCAAATGCCTGTGTGATTGTCTGTGTTATTTGTCTGCCCCTGTGGTTGCTATGTCTCTGATATATGACATTTATTATGAAGTAAAAGAAGTGGTAATGTTTGCAAAGCACCATCTGTTGGAATGCAACATGCAATGCATTTTATTGCTTCAAATGTTTGTGATGCACCATCTGTTGGAATGGTAAATGCAATGCATTGTATTATTATATGCATTACAAAATATACTCCAATAGAGGGCCCTCTGCAAACGTTAACACTGAACACGTCTAACAGAGAGTAACTGCAGAAATCGACTAACTGACCTTAATAAAAGGACAAGTGTCTGTGTGGGTGTGGCTGCTGCAGTGTCCCCCATAATGTTTCATTGACTTATTCCTTTGCGCCACAGTTTAAAATTACAAGTCAAACAATTCAGACATGAGAAAAGTGCAGAAAGGTTTATGCATATATTTTGGTCTCACCATGTAGAAATGACAACACTTTATATACAAACACTCTTATAAAAATTCCAAAATGCCCTGGCATCAATAATTCTCTAGTAAAACCTCAGAAGTGTCCTGACATCAATAATTCTTTGGTACGATCACTAAAATTCCAGTTTTATCAATTTTATCAATAAATGCCTTTCATCATTCATACAGTATATTTGGGTTGGTTAGTGGCGCACTTAAATCACTAAGCCTGTGGCTCCTTACACCTCTGCCTCCCACACAGCCCTTAATCTTATTTTTGTGATCTAAGTTTTGCCCCCTGAGGCCGATGGCGTTTTATCATTGCCACTCATCTGTAAATCAGAAGGTCCTTCCTGCTTCATTGAACGTCTGCATTTGATGTATTCAGAAACAGATAAAGTGTAAAGAATCCTCCCTCTGATCACAGGCCTTTTACATACGCTTCAGACTTCTATCCTGGCAGCATCAAGTGTAAGGCAAGGACACTCGGGGTCCTTGCAAGTCAAGGCCAGGATGGGGTGCCAGGCCTTACCGGTTCAGTTTGGAATCACCAGTTAAGCTAATCTGTATGTTTTTGAAGAAGTGATTGGGAAATTGGAGCACCTGGAGGAAGACCCTAAGAGAACTTCACGTGGGCAGCAGCCAAGTACAGGAGTCAAACCCAGAATGCTGGATCCGCGAGGCAGCAGTGATAACCACTTGGCCATCATGTCACCCACTGTGTGATGAGACCAGTCCAACCTGGCATTGATGTGAACCCCCTAGTACTTGTACCGGTGCACCACTTCCATATCCACTCCCTCAATAGTGACCGAACATAGACGTTCTTTGGTGCGGCAAAAGTTAAAAAGCACTTGTTTGCTTTTGCTGAAGTTAAGTTGCAGAGAATTCTTTCTGTGCCAAGAAACAAAGTTCTCCACCGTACTCCTCTCCTCTGTCTCATCCCCGTTATCAACGGATTGCCTATAATTTGGGTGCTAATAATTTCCCATAGACATGATGTCTAGTCAGATAGCAAGTCTTGGTCTCTGAATGTGTTAAATTATATGACTAGGGCTGACTGATTACACAAGTTTCTTGCAACTTCCCAATTGCCAAGTACCATGATGTCACCTCGTTTTGGTAGCCAGTCAGCACGGAGCATGATGGAGTAGGCAGCAGTCTGTGTGTTCTGCTAAAAAAGCAGGTGGATTGAAAAGAGACCAGGAGAAGAAATGTGAGTGAAAAACCAGCGTGTTCCAGTAAACGTCAGTCATCAGTCATTTTCCAACTCACTATATCCTAACACAGGGTCACGGGAGTCTGGTGGAGCCAGCACAGGGCGCAAGGCAGGATCAAACCCCGGACAGGGTGCCAGCCCACCGCAGGGCACAGACCCACACACCAAACATGCACTAGAGACAATCTAAGATTACCAATGCACCTAACTTGCATGTCTTTGGACTGTGGGAGGAAACCCACGCAGATACAGGGAGAACATGCAAACTCCACGCAGGGAGGATCCGGGAAGTAAACCCAGGTCTCCCAGGTAGCCCAGCAACATTCAACAACAACATTTATTTCTATAGCACATTTTCATACAAATAATGTAGCTCAAAGTGCTTTACATGATGAAGAAAGAGAAATAAAAGACAAAGTAAGAATTAGAAGCAGAGAACACTAATTAACATAGGACTAGGCTGACCCGCCTTTTAGGGCGACCGACTTTTAAGTTGACCACTTCTTAAGGCAATTCAATCTGTAGATCAATTTGATATTTTATACAAACTCATTCATTTGGTTATATTGCATTTGAGCGGTATTACTTTAATACTCGTAGTTTCTGTTATTTTTGTGATGAAATTTAAACTTTTTTTCTATATTGAGGTCGCCCTTTTGAACCCCCCTGATATTTACTACGCGGTGAGGCATTTGTACTCCATCAACATTAATTATTTCCAGAGACATTATTTTGTCTATTTTTCCAGCGCATCGCGCACAAAAGCAAGGGAACGATGGGAGCACCAGAACTCTGCTCACATCATGTCGCTTCGTACCGCAAGCTGCAAGTAGTAAGTCTGTGATAAGCGGAATACCGCTACGCTTTCCACTCACGGGACAGAAGGACAATCCCGACCGCTTTTATATAGTAAGAAAGAAGAAGAAGATATCGCACAGTCTGGAGTAGAAAATCATCTTTTACCTGGAAAAACGAAACTACAAATCCCATCGTGCATTGCAAAATGGACGGGGCGTGTGTGAAACTCCACGCCTGCGTAGCACTCACGGGACGGAACGACAATCCAGACCGCTTTTATATAGTAGGATTAAAGCAAGGTCCGATGGCCAGGGAGGGCAGAAAAAAACAAAAAAACTCCAGACGGCTGAAGAAAAAATAAAATCTGCAGGGGTTCAGAGGCCGCAAGACCACCCAGCCCCCTCTGGGCATTCTACCTAACATAAATGATCAGTCCTCACTGGGTTCTCATGGAAGGACTTGATGATGACGGTCACGTGGACTTCTGGCCTTTAATCCATCAGTGTAGGGACATCACGGTGCTTTGATCAGATGGTGGTGGCGAAAACTGGGGAAAGAACAGAAGAGAGAGTAGGGGTAAGTACGGATTTTGGAGCCACCATGAATAGTAATGATAATTAAATGAATACACAGAGCATCAGGATTAAACTACAATGAAGTTATGAGAAAGCCATGTTAAAGTAATGTGTTTTTATCAGTTTTTTAAACTGCTCCACCGTATCAGCCTGATGAATTCCTATCGGCAGGCTATTCCAGATCTGAGGTGCATAACAGCAGAAGGCCGCCCGCCTCACCAGTTCCTTTAAGTTTTGCTCTTGGAATTCTAAGGAGACCCTCATTTGAGGATCTGAGGTTACGATTTGGAGTGTAAGGCGTCAGACACTCCGATATATAAGATGGAGCGAGATTCATAAAACACTTCTTAAAATCTTAGCAAAAAGCGCCCACGCTTTTATTTTACTAGTGATATATGAGAGACTTATTTTCTACTTTTAAGTACACTTTTTAACTTAATATAAGCGTGGTTTTTAAAAAGTATTTTTTTATATATATATTATTTTCTTTAAACCTTATAGTCTTGGATTTGTTGTAAAATAATTTTGTAATCAATATTTTAACACTTCCTTTAATATTTCTATGTGTTACTAACGGCATCTATTGGTGAAATCTTTTAACTATTCCTCATATGAAAATTTCATTTCTTAATCAACATGGATTAATTGATTAATTAGTGAAACTGATTATTTATAGGGTGGCACGGTGGCGCAGTGGTAGCGCTGCTACCTCACAGTTAGGAGACCCGGGTTCGCTTCCCGGGTCCTCCCTGCGTGGAGTTTGCATGTTCTCCCCGTGTCTGCGTGGGTTTCCTCCGGGTGCTCCGGTTTCCTCCCACAATCCAAAGACATGCAGGTTAGGTGGATTGGCGATTCTCAATTGGCCCTAGTGTGTGCTTGGTGTGTTTGTGTGTGTCCTGCGGTGGGTTGGCACCCTGCCCAGGATTGGTTCCTGCCTTGTGCCCTGTGTTGGCTGGGATTGGCTCCAGCAGACCCCGTGACCCTGTATTTTGATTCAGCGGGTTAGAAAATGGATGGATGGATGATTATTGATTCATGTATTGTCATCAGAGGTGAGTAAGTGTGCAACATTTCAAGTCATTTGAATAACAGGAAGTGGGTTAAATATCGATTACAAGATACAACAAACAGGTGAAGTTAAAAGAAGCGTGGTAATAATAATAACAACAAATAATCAATCGTACCCCCTCTTAACCTCCCTTTACTGAAGTCCCTCTGTCTCTCCTCACAGCTCAGACATCTTAGCCCCCTATCCAGTCTGTTTGCTCTCCTCTGTGCTTTCTCTAACAAACATTGTTAGATTTTCTTTTGGAATATGTAGAACAAAACTACATGCAGGTGGAGAGTAGTGACATGTTGAATGCTTAATAGCACATGCAAGTAAGAATGTCACTGTTCTCTGTACATGCGACAGTACTAACCCTATAAACTAGTGTGTTAAACAGCTTCTCGATTTGTACTCTGCACATCATAGAACTCCATAACTTACCATCTCAGCCTTCTTCGTCACTTCTGTCCAGAACACTTGGTGGCAGCCCCCCGGGTTGCATCAGGACCACAATCATGTTGGGCTCCGTGGCCAATGCCAGGGGGGAGCTGCACGGCTTCCTGAGCGCGTGTAGGCTGTGACGCAGCCACCCCCGGAAGTGCAGCCTGAATGGGGTCAACGAGCACCTGGAGCACTTCCGGGGGTGCTATAAGAGGAGCCTGCGGCCAGTCGGGTGTTCCACGATTGTGGCCCTGATGCAACCCAGGGGGGCTGCCACCAAGCATTCCGGGGGACGTAGTGTGCAGCCCATGTCTGCTCCCCTGGATTCAGTGCCAAAGGGGCGTCCCGGCCGGGCATGGGTTCCAGCCGTCCGCCACAACTTATATGGGACAAATATGTGATTACATTAGGCTTCTTTAAAAAAAAATAACAGGATTTCAATAATTAGTCGTTACACTTTATTCAGGGATAGGTGAATATGTACAGTATGTAAGCTTAATACATAATAACAGGAATCTTACTTTGTAAAAAAATGAATGTCTCTGTCTGTGCCAGCAAAACGGTGAATGCCAAACCACTCATTCATTGTAAGGGTCACAATTTATTTCCTCAGCTGGTGGATCTCCTCTCTGAGAGACGTGTTTTTATCAATCGCTGAGTCGACAACTGCTGAATCCGGAGCCAAAGCATAGTCGCGGTCCTTGAGGATTTTATCATCCTCCTCCTCCTCCTCGCCCAGTGTGTCATCCTCTGTTGGTCGCTTTCTCATCTCCCAAACCGCACGTCTTGATCTGAAAATCTTTTCCTTCATGGTCTCAGATTCCAAACGGCCTGTCGTATGCCTTTTTGCTCAAGAGTGGCTTCCTTCTATGCCCTGTATAATAAACGCCTGATTGATGGAGTGCTGCTGAGATGTTTGTCCTTCCAACAGGTTCTCCCATCTCAGCAGAGGACTTCTGGAGCTCTCTCACAGTGAGCATTGGGTTCTGTGTCGCCTATCTGACAAGATCCTTCTTGTTTAGTTAGTCAGTATGGTCAGAAGGCCAACTCTAGGAAGAAACTTCCTCCATCTCCTAATTCCTGAGGCTACCACGCTCCTGGGAGCACTCAAGGCTTTAGAAATGGTTTTATCCCCTTGCTCTGAGCTTTGCCTCAGCACAATTTAATTGGTGGGGGTCTACAGACAGTACCTTGGACTTCATGGCTGGATTTTTCTCCCTGACTTGCTGTGTGAATTGTGGGACTTTCTATACACTGGTACACACATGCCTTTGCTAAATGATATCCAATCATTTTCTATATTTATTAATTTTTATATTTTATAGCATCCATTACCTGCAGCAAGTTCACAGATAAATGCAATTTTAAACTTTACAACTTGCTAATGAAATGACGAGTACACATAAAGACACAGATTTGTTTAAACAGACAGGAAACAAGATAGTCTGAAACGGTTTAACATAAGAGAAGCCCAGTACCGAATGTCCATTAACACCACTGAGCTCAGGCCAATTGACAACGAGGAACAGCAGTCAGCAGCATCAATAGGAAAAATTAACGTCCGGGTGGTCCCCACTCAGTTAGAACAGACAAAGTCAGACACAATCACATTTCTGGAGACCCTGGTCAAACGGATGCCCCCCAACCTTCTGGTCTAATTCTATGACAGAATCCGACTGACACCCTTGACTCCACTACGCAGATCTTCAGAGGTGCTATCCTAGGACTCTGGTGAGAACACATTTAACCATTAGTCAAATGTAACACAAGTAAACACAAAATGCAGTTTTTATATGATGGTTTTTATTATTTAGGGAGAAAAAAAAAATCCAAACCTACATGGCCCTGTGTGAAAAAGTAATTGCCCCCTTGTTTTAAAAGAACCTAACTGTGGTGTATCACACCTGAGTTCAATTTCTGTAGCCACCCCCAGGCCTGATTACTGCCACACCTGTTTCAATCAAGAAATCACTTAAATAGGAGCTGCCTGACACCGAGAAGTAGACCAAAAGCACCTCAAAAGCTAGACATCATGCCAAGATCCAAAGAAATTCAGGAACAAATGAGAACAGAAGTCATTGAGATCTATCAGTCTGGTAAAGGTTAGAAAGCCATTTCTAAAGCTTTGGGACTCCAGCGAACCACAGTGAGAGCCATTATCCACAAATGGCAAAAACATGGAACAGTGGTGAACCTTCCCAGGAGTGGCCGGCCGACCAAAATTACCCCAAGAGCGCAGAGACGACTCATCCGAGAGGTCACAAAAGACCCCAGGACAACATCTAAAGAACTGCAGGCCTCACTTGCCTCAATTAAGGTCAGTGTTCACGACTCCACCATAAGAAAGAGACTGGGCAAAAACGGCCTGCATGGCAGATTTCCAAGGCGCAAACCACTGTTAAGCAAAAAGAACATTAGGGCTCGTCTCAATTTTGCTAAGAAACATCTCAATGATTGCCAAGACTTTTGGGAAAATACCTTGTGGACTGATGAGACAAAAGTTGAACTTTTGGAAGGCAAATGTCCGTTACATCTGGCGTAAAAGGAACACAGCATTTCAGAAAAAGAACATCATAGCAACAGTAAAATATGGTGGTGGTAGTGTGATGGTCTGGGGTTGTTTTGCTGCTTCAGGACCTGGAAGGCTTGCTGTGATAGATGGAACCATGAATTCTACTGTCTACCAAAAATCCTGAAGGAGAATGTCCGGCCATCTGTTTGTCAACTCAAGCTGAAGCGATCTTGGGTGCTGCAACAGGACAATGACCCAAAACACACCAGCAAATCCACCTCTGAATGGCTGAAGAAAAACGAAATAAAGACTTTGGAGTGGCCTAGTCAAAGTCCTGACCTAAATCCAATTGAGATGCTACGGCATGACCTTAAAAAGGCGGTTCATGCTAGAAAACCCTCAAATAAAGCTGAATTACAACAATTCTGCAAAGATGAGTGGGCCAAAATTCCTCCAGAGCGCTGTAAAAGACTCATTGCAAGTTATCGCAAACGCTTGATTGCAGTTATTGCTGCTAAGGGTGGCCCAACCAGTTATTAGGTTCAGGGGGCAATTACTTTTTCACACAGGGTTATGTAGGTTTGGATTTTTTTTTTCTCCCTAAATAATAAAAACCATCATTTAAAAACTGCATTTTGTGTTTACTTGTGTTATATCTGACTAATGGTTAAATGTGTTTGATGATCAGAAACATTTTGTGTGACAAACATGCAAAAGAATAAGAAATCAGGAAGGGGGCAAATAGTTTTTCACACCACTGTAGTATTATTGGTGGCAGCAGTGCCCATGCCAAGACTCTTTGCCAAACTGCATTTGTTGCACTTTAACCTTTTAATTCTGTTTTGGTGAAGCGTGAAGCCACGAAGGGGGCAAACCAGCTTAACATGGCACCAGTGCCAGGCCGCTTATAACTAGGGAGGGTTAATGTCAGGTATGGCATCCAGCTGTAAAACGATAGCCAAAATCATTTATGATATAAAAGGTTGTGCAAACACATCAAACCCACACAGAAGTGGAAAAACATGAAGATGAAGAAGAAGAAGAAGAAGCTGACTTAATGGCCAATTAAACTTTTGTCACCCCAGCTGTGGCTCTGGCACTCTCTCGGTTTCACAGTTCAGTTATGGCAGCAAACACAAACATCCTGTTTCTCACTTTGGCTTCAAAAAATAGAGAGTTGTCAACAGAAAACAAAAAATACAGACATAAATGAGCAATGTGAATGTAGATAAACACACTAAAGGTCAAATTCATTTTTCTTGAATTTTGTCTTTTTTGTTGATTGGCACCCTGGCATTCAAACCGATAAAGTTAAACTAAAGCTCAGAGGACCTTTGACATGGTAAGAGACCTCGCATTATGCCTTTGTTCCTTATCTGAATCAAGTCTGATGGGGGATTTCTCTACCTAACATTGACCTTAACATTTGGTCAAATATTCTTAGACCCTGCTTACAGAAATTAAAAACGTGTAAAATATATTCCATCCATCCTCTAACCCGCCGAATCCGAATACAGGGGTCCGCTGGAGCCAATCCCAGCCAACACAGGAACAAATCCTGGGCAGGGTGCCAACCCACCGCAGAACACACACAAACACACCAGGGCCAATTTAGAATCGCCAATCCACCTAACCTGCATGTCTTTGGAGTGTGGGAGGAAACCGGCGCGCCCGGAGGAAACCCACACAGACACGGGAGAACATGCAAACTCCACGCAGGGAGGACCCGGGAAGCGAACCCGGGTCTCCTAACTGCGAGGCAGCAGCGCTACCACTGCGCCACCGTGCCGCCCGTAAAATATATTTTTACTAATATATCACTTTCTATAAGATTATATTTACAATATGGTATAAAACATCTGAAGAAAACATGTGTTACAGTATATTGCAGTATACTGAAATATATAGTAAAACATGTCAATTATTACAGTTTTTGCATATTGCAGTATATCTTCCAAAATATAAAAATATACTTCCCAATATCTCTCTACTGAAAACTGTATTTCATAATGAGACTCTCTGTATTGATGGACAGTCCATTTCTTGTACAATGTACTTTTAAATATACTGTAAATTCTATTTATAGTATACCGCGTAATACAACATTAAACCCACCTGCCTAACATATTGTTTGTCCCCCTCATGCCACCAAAACAGCTCTGCATTTCATAATGAGATTTTCTGTAATGGTGGACAGTCCAATTCTTTCCAACCCTGGTCTCTCTTAGGCACCCTGGGTGTTATCTATAATTCTTTGCATTTATATTGCGCTTTTCTCACTACTCAAAGCGCTCAGCTATTGCAGGTTAAGGGCCTCGCTCAAGGGCCCAACAGAGCAGAGTCCCTTTTGGCATTTACAGGATTTGAACCAGCGACCAACCTCTGCATATTCCAGGCCCAAAGATCCAGGAGCCTCGTTTATAAAGCTTGTATTTAAGGCAGTAGTAACCTGTTGAACATATTCGTGCTTGTTGTTAGGTCACCAAATAATGAGTCTTTGCATGCGTCTAATTTAGAGACGAGAACTTCTATCTCACCCTACAGGATGCGTTATGTGACTGCACTACCAGCCAATGAAGGTTTGCAGCATTGTAACTGCATATGTATGAAGTTGATTAGCATGGTTCATATAAGGCTGTTTCAGGGTGGAGCCAGGCGGAGCCATGTACGCACATTTACAAGATAACTGTGATATATAAAGTGTAAATTGCACAGAAATGTGCGCATGCCAGGTTTTAAGTATTTTAAATATTGTATCGTTGTCTGCGGGCGGCACGGTGGCGCAGTGGTAGTGCTGCTGCCTTGCAGTTAGGTGACCCGGGTTCGCTTCCCGGGTCCTCCCTGCATGAAGTTTGCATGTTCTCCCGTGTCTGCGTGGGTTTCCTCTGGGCGCTCCGGTTTCCTCCCACAATCCAAAGACATGCAGGTTAGGTGGATTGGCGATTCTCAATTGGCCCTAGTGTGTGCTTGTGTGTGTCCTGCGGTGGGTTGGCACCCTGCCCAGGATTGGTTCCTGTGTTGGCTGGGATTGGCTCCAGCAGACCCCCGTGACCCTGTATTTGGATTCAGCGGGTTAGAAAATGGATGAAATGGATCGTTGTCCGCATATTGATCTGGCAAAATTTTACACTGGATTCCCATCCTGACGTAACCCTCCCCATTTATCCGGGCTTGGGACCAAAGTGAAGAAACCCACTGATCTGTGCATCCCCTGTGGCTGGGGTTTGGCTAACCCTAACCTTAATTCTAACCCTAATTTTAAATATTTTGTGTTTTGTTTCTATGTGCCCAAACCATACGATAACTGAATGTAGCGCCTTGTTAGTTAGTTAATGGCTTCCAGCACAGCAGGCATGACGGAGTGAAGCTTGGCTGAGATAATCCCTGAAATGTTGGCCAGCTCACTGAGAAGTGACATCAAGTAGTGTCAACTACTGAAAAATAAAACAAAAAAGGTCTTCATACGCAACATTGGGCCTCCTAAAAGGGAACTAAAATGAAGTCTGTGCATCATATTCTTTAATATGTTTGTCACCCCAACGTTCATTACAATAACTTCTTGGTGGTATGAATTATTACACATAATAATAAAGTTGTCATTTTCCTGATTTGGCTGCATTTCCCTACTTGATCAGGGGTGTCATCATTTCCCAGTTTCTCAGAAGTGTTGTGTACAGATGGATCGGAGTTGCCGTAAATATACACCGGTTCTCCTGTCAAGTTTTCTTTTATAAATCCCGATGTTTGCGAGGGAAATTGCATACGCACATTTCAACTCTTTTTTTGTGCATACGAAAGCTTTATAAATGAGGACCCTGCTCCTTTAATTATTGCTATTAATTCACAATGTGGGTTATATATTATACGAATGGACGATTATTCTTTTGTGGGATGAATAAAGCAGCTAATGCAAACTAAATACAAAATAAATAAATAAATAAACAAACCCTGCAGACAATGAGCACACAGACAGATGTTCTGATACGTCTTTCTTAGGTTCAAATTCATGTGCTTGCTGTTATGATTTGCTTTCATTTTTACTGCAGTTTGCTTTTGGATTTTTCTGTTTTGAATATTACTTAATTCAACTCTGTTGTTTCCGTAATTTATTTGGTTTTTATATCTAGAGCTTATATTTTTGTTCCATCTATCTGACACTATTAGTTTTTTTCAAATGAGATGCAGAGATGTTGACATTTGGATTATTATGGTAATTAATGATAGATAAGTGCCATTTTACGTCACAGATGCAAACAATACAGCGGTTGGGCCTTTTAAATTACAGATCAACGGAGATTACAGATTAACAAACAAGTCTATGGGGATGAGTCTTACACTGTTTAGATCCCTGCCTCTCATTCTTTTAACTACAACTGTTGGTTCTGATTTTCGTCTTACAAAGAAGATGGGATAGGCTCTCAGCTTCAGAATTATGCTTGGCTTTATGCCGATGCTTTACAATTTTCATGGTGTCTCCGCTTAAGCATCCAAACAGCGACAATACGATGAAGTTCTTACTTGCACATTTCGCACTAAGTGTCAAAACATCAATGTGTTGAAGGGTCATTGTGAGCACTTGAACTGACCAGAAGATGGCAACTTAAGGTGAAAATCATAGTCACTAAAATGAGAGATGGGTTAAAGCCAGAAAGGTGACCCAAACCAAGGGGTAAAAACAGGAACAAAGGCAAAAAAAAAAAAAAGAGTTCAAAAACCAGAAACGATACTTGACACTTAGCCTACTTGAAAAAGAAGAACCTAACTGATACTAAGAAAATGTTTTCTTTATCTAACTATGGGATAATTCACAATCGAAATGCTGCTGTATTTGTACCTCAGCTCTGGTGACATCATGGAAGCAGCAACCATAGCCACATGATGCAATCCTGGCACTGATATAGCACATTGCCGCACCCACCACATGGAGGGCTGGATGCAGATTAACATCATCCCCAGGACGGAGCGATTACAGGTTAAGGGCCTTATGGAGTAGAGCAGGGGTCTCCAACCATTTTTCCCTCCTGAGAGCTACTTTTACAAAATGAAAATGGCCGAGACCTACTCCTGTTTTCTAACCTTTATTCTCGTCGCTTATTGAATAAGCTTGTTTTTCCTGAGCATTTACAAAATGTTGGTGTCCACAACTCACATTTTGCATCAAAATATCACAAAAAATATTGAGTTCACCTGCAAGTGCATTTTGTACGTCTGTATGCATTTTCTAGCGTATCTCACACTACTGAATTAAAACATGAATGCTGTCAAAACCAAACAATGCAACTCCAAACCCACAGATCTGACTTCTTCATTTGTCATTTTGTCACATGTCACTGTGTCACTTTCTTCGCAGGTCCAGTCGCACGTGTGATGTGTTTTTTAGTTAGTCAGATGACTGGCACTGAGGTGTCTGGTGAAGTGGAGGCACTGAGGGTCACTCTTATGGAGTCATTTCAATGTTCGTCTGTCAGTCTTTGATTTCATGACATTCACGTCAGACTCACAGAGGTATGGAGACCCAAACAAAGCAGACATTGTCAGAGCTGCTTGGTGAAGATTCTTATAGTTATTTGCTAAGCTACAGAAATGCTGAGAATGCTGTTGAGACTTTAACTACACATTATTTTAAAGGTTTACTAATATATAATATATAAAATCCAACGTCTGTATGTCCACTTTTCATGCGAGAACTACTTAATAGATTTAGCTCGAGTTTTTTTCTATAATTTGCTTGAACATTCCAGTTGATTTTGCGACTTCTCTCATTTCGCTGTGTATCGGAGTTCACTTGCAGTACCGATTTATTATCACGAATCCAAGAACCATGCAATGGTGTGAAGGGGGGCCAGGGCTCCTCAACTCCATTTTCTAACCCGCTGAATCCGAATAGGGTCACGGGGCTCCGCTGGAGCCAATCCCAGCCAACACAGGGCACAAGGCAGGAACCAATCCTGGGCAGGGTGCCAACCCACCGCAGGACATACACAAACACACCCACGGGCCAATTTAGAATTGCCAATCCACCTAACCTGCATATCTTTGGATTGTGGGAGGAAACCCATGCAGACACGGGGAGAACATGCCAACTCCACGCAGCTTAGATCTTGATGAGTTTGAGTCCGGGTATTCACTTAAGTGTATGCCACATTGAAAAGAGAGACCCGGGAAGCGAACCCTTAAGGGTCTCCTAACTGCAAGGCAGCAGCGCTACCACTGCGCCACCTTGCCGCCCCAATTGAATTCAACTTTGTCTAATATTTAAAATAAAGTGCAACTTAGATCTTGATGAGTTTGAGTCCGGGTATTCACTTAAGTGTATGCCACATTGAAAAGAGAGATCGCAATTCATATTGTGGATCGTGACTTTGTGTTAAAAGGATTGTGATATGATTTTTTGGAAAGATCGCCCAGCCCTAATTTGACAAATCAAGTTTTGAAATTTATGTTGGATTCATTAACCCTTTGGCGAGGTACTTGGAAAGGGGTTACAAGCAACATTTTAGAGACCCCTGGAGTAGAGTCACTTTTGGCGTTTACGGGATTCGAACCGGCAGCCTTCCGATTGCCAATGCAAATCCCTAGCCTCAGAGATACCACTGCGCCCCACAAAGAATGAAATGAAATGGACATAAAAATGAAGTCAAAACAAATCCTCACAAAGAAACCTGCATAAGTGAACGCGGAATGCTAAATATGAATTAACTAGTAGTTGGTACTCTATGGAAACTACTTTCTCCTGTATCAATCTATGGCTAACACGGTGCAACACTCTACAGCTTTTGTGCTCTACAGGCAGATGCCAACTATGAGTTATCTTGTAAACAGTCTCTGGGGTTATAGTGCCAAATATGAGCAAATTCATGGGTACGGAGGATAGTGGGCATTTGAAATCAGAATGAAAAATCAGATTATCGTCACACAATATTTCATGTTTAACTTGCGTTTTTGCTGTTAGCCATCCATCCATTTTCTAACCCGCTGAATCCGAATAGGGTCACGGGGGTCTGCTGGAGCCAATCCCAGCCAACACAGGGCACGAACCAATCCTGGTCAGGGTGCCAACCCACCGCAGGACACACACAAACACACCCACACACCAAGCGCCAATTTAGAATCGCCAATCCACCTAACCTGCATGTCTTTGGATTGTGGGAGGAAACCGGAGTGCCCGGAGGAAACCCACGCAGACACGGGGAGTACATGCAAACTCCACGCAGGGAGGACCCGGGAAGCGAACCCGGGTCTCCTAACTGCGAGGCAGCAGCGCTACCCACTGCGCCCCGCTGTTAGCCATATTTTGAATAACATTTCTCTCTATTATAAAAAAAATCTTGAGACGAGACCTGATCTTTGGAAGAGATACAGAGAGACTTTCTAATCCCTCGAGACAGACAAGTCACGTCATACAACCTTTGGAAGTCTAAACAAAAATGAGAGTAAAGATCGCATCAGTGCAAACAAATAGAAGATATTACTCGGTGAAATAACAGAACAGCGAAACAAGATCGCATAGTGTTTGAGGATGTCTGGGAGACAGGAAGGTGCTGTACTGTACAGGCTGTTAAAACGATCGCAGCACCGCACGAAATGCCGATCACGTGGCATGGCAGGAGCAGCGAGTCATGCAGCTTATCAAGCAAAGAGGATGACAAAAAAAAACCAACTGTCATGCGTTTCCCATTGTATCACCTTTTAAGAGGGGTTTCGGAGGAGTGGCTGCATCTCCTTGGACTGCTTTCACGACCCCCCCACCTCACAATGGCTGGCGATGGGGGTTGAGGGGACAGCAAAGTGCAGTTCATGCTGCACGGCACAGGCAGCAAGCCAGCAGCTGATCGAGCAAACAGGACGTTTAAATAACACTCTATTTAATTCCCATTGTATCGAGGGGTTTTCGGAGGGGTGGCCGCGTCTCCTTGGGGTGCATTCAGCCCCCATCTTCACAATGGCCTGTAGCGCTCTTGTTGGCAAGCGAAGCACCCTAGTCTTTTGAATAAAAATAATGTATTTATTTATGTAGAAGCACAGTCACCTGGATTTCTCTCAGTGATTAGCGTCTCGCCACTACGAAGTCAAACTGTGACATTCAGTTTCAATGAACAGTGCAGCTCTGACTTGCAGAATCAGGTGTGTTGTCTCACAGCAGGGGTGCACCAAGAATTTTCGGTTCGAGGTAACTCAAATAAATTTCCTTTAGAGAAAATACATAATTACTGTAGTATATTACAATTAGTACATTAAAATACATTTAATTAGTATATAAAAATAACACCCTGTGATATAGCGGGTTGGATAATGGATGGATGGATAAAAATAACACCCTGACAATACATTGGTGTCCAGAATAAACTTACACATTTTTTAAATTAAAAAAAAAAAAACTCCAATTACACGTGTAAAAACAGTTTAATGTCACACAATCCCTAGTGACAATAGTACAATATGAGTGGTGAAATCCAGGTGTTTTACAAAATACTGTGAAAGTAAAAGGTTTGAATACTTGTGTCAATGGGATATTTCAGCTTTTTATCTACTATACAATAAAACACTAAGCTCTATGTGTGTGTGTGGGTGTGTCCTCCAGTCCCTATGAGCAGTCTGATTGGTCAGTTTGGTTTTGGTGGTGTGATTGAAAGTGCCAGAGTAAGACACACAAAGAGGAGTGAAGGCATAGGAGGCATGCTGAGAGTCACCATCAAAGTTGAGACAAGCAGGGATGCCTCGAAAATAATGCCACAGACTGAGAAATGGGACTTATAGGAACGCGTTTGAGAGAAACACACTAGTTAAGAGAGGTTCAGACACACGAGTATACCGTACAAAGTGCTTTTATTCACTCAGCAAACAGAGTGTCCACAGCAAAGTGTATTACAGATCTACAATAAATTCACGGATAATCAAATTTAAAAGCAGCATTCTTGGAGGTTAAAATTCATCCATCCATCCATCCATTTTCTAACCCGCTGAATCCGAATACAGGGTCACGGGGGTCTGCTGGAGCCAATCCCAGCCAACACAGGGCACAAGGCAGGAACCAATCCTGGGCAGGGTGCCAACCCACCGCAGGACACACACAAACACCAAGCACACACTAGGGCCAATGTAGAATTGCCAATCCACCTAACCTGCATGTCTTTGGATTGTGGGAGGAAACCCACGCAGACACGGGGAGAACATGCAAACTCCACGCAGGGAGGACCCGGGAAGCGAACCCGGGTCTCCTAACTGCGAGGCAGCAGCGCTACCACTGCGCCACCGTGCCGCCAGGTTAAAATTCAATAAATAAATAATCCAACAAACAGGTTGAAATCAAAGGTTAAAACACAGACAGATTCCATCTATAAAAAAGAATCGTAAGCCTGGGTACAACCATCTAAAATGACATCTTCTCCGCTTTCCCTCTACGGTCTGCTCAGCAAGAGGAGACGTCCTCCGGCAAGGGCAGTCAAGTGTTAACTGGCTCGTGTCCCTGCCACTGACCCTTAGCACCTGTAGGGACCCCACAAGCCCTGCTTGATTCTCCCGCGATTGTCTCTCAGCATCCATGAGATCTCCCAAAGCAGTTAGTGGAGTACTCCCTGGGCATGACCCTATCCTGTCAAGCACCATCCACTTGTTACACCAGGGACATTGTCACTGCTTGCCTCCTCTGTACAGCACTGTCACAATCCATACTCAGTTTTCTCTTCCTTTCCTTTTAATCTCCTGATCTGTCTTTTCTTTTTTTCTTCTTCCTCACTATGTCTCCCCAGGTGTTTTTTACCCCAATGTGGTTAGAGACGCCTTAATTATGATCTCAAGAGTACAATGAGAGAACCTGCTGAATTGACCACGTCTGCACGTGAATGTGCGATCAGCCAATTTCCTCATAAACACCGTGGGGCCCACTTGGTCAGGCTAATATGCGCATCTCCACTATCCAAGCCTTAGCGCGCTGTATTTAACTAAAATGTCACACACAACAACAACAACATTTATTTCTATAGCAAATTTTCATAAAAATAATGGAGTTCAAAGTGCTTTACAGGATGAAGAAAGAGAAGCCACACCGCCACAGACCCCTAACACACATCACCACACAGGCCCCGCATATTGTGTTTTTGTTTTTCTTGTTAATTTTCAGGACTCCAGTCTGTGCTTTGTTTGAATCACGTGGTTCTGAAAAACCTCATTTTTAAAATTGTTTTCAAAAGTAAAGTTTAAAAATCATCCATGTGAAAAGAAATGTCAGACTCAGGACTGAATGCGGAGTGCACACACACAAAGAAACTGCTGTGTGAGGCTACAGCGCTGCTGAAAAGCCAACAGGGAAAAGCTTAGCAGACAAATGTGTAATGTTTCTTTCGTCCACTAGATGGCAAAAAAGTTCCAAAAAACACATTTGATTCATTTTGTGTTTATTTCTGCTCCTGTCCATCCATCCATTCCCTTTCAGACAAACAAGGCTAACCACTTCATGGAACATTAACTGTAAAACATTATTAATGGAGAAAATCAAGAAGGGCAAAGTCCTTTTTCATGACATTTGGAGCTGGAACATGCCATGTTTTACATAAACTAGCTGCAGTACCTGTCAAAGACAGCTAATAGATAGATAGATAGATAGATAGATAGATAGATAGATAGATAGATAGATAGATAGATAGATGTGAAAGACACTATATGATAGATAGATAGATAGATATATAGATAGATAGATAGATAGATAGATAGATAGATAGATAGATAGATAGATGTGGATGGCACTATATTATAGATAGATAGATAGATAGATAGATAGATAGATAGATAGATAGATAGATAGATAGATGTGGATGGCACTATATTATAGATAGATAGATAGATAGATAGATAGATAGATAGATGTGAAAGGCACTATATGATAGATAGATAGATAGATAGATAGATAGATAGATAGATAGATAGATAGATAGATGTGAAAGACACTATATGATAGATAGATAGATGTGAAAGACAATATATGATAGATAGATAGACAGATAGATAGATAGATAGATAGATAGATAGATAGATAGATAGATAGATAGATAGATAGATAGATGTGAAAGACACTATATGATAGATAGATAGACAGATAGATAGATAGATAGATAGATAGATAGATAGATAGATAGATAGATAGATAGATAGATAGATGTGAAAGGCACTATATGATAGATAGATAGATAGATAGATAGACAGATAGATAGATAGATAGATAGATAGATAGATAGATAGATAGATAGATACTTTATTAATCCCAAGGGGAAATTCACATAATTCAGCAGCAGTATACTGATACAAAGAAACAATATTAAATTAAATATTAGTGCATGTAAAAGCAGACAATAACTTTGAGTAATGTTAGCATTTACTCCCCCAGGTGGAATTGAAGAGTCGCATAGTGTGGGGTCTCCTCAGTCTGTCACTGAAGCTACTCCTCTGTCTGGAGATGATCCTGTTCAGTGGATGCAGTGGATTCTTCATGATTGACAGGAGTTTGCTTAATGCCCGTCGCTCTGCCACAGATGTTAAACTGTCCAACTTTACTCCTACAATAGAGCCTGCCTTCCTCACCAGTTTGTCCAGGCGTGAGGCGTCCCTTTTCTTTATGCTGCCTCCCCAGCACACCACCGTGTAGAAGAGGGCGCTCGCCACAACGTCTGGTAGAACATCTGCAGCATCTTACTGCAGATGTTGAAGGACGCCAGCCTTCTAAGGAAGTATAGTCGGCTCTGACCTTTCTTACACAGAGCATCAGTATTGGCAGTCCAGTCCAATTTGTCATCTAGCTAATAGAATAATTTAAAAATATTTGCAATCTGTTGTCTTCAAAAATACTTTTACCAACTTTCTTCTGTATTCGAGTGTGTCTGATCCTTTCTTCACCATTGCTCCCTCTCTCACGCATGTTCCTGTTGAGCTCGTTTCTTAGACACTGTCATTATTTATGTCTTTATTTTATGATTTAGGGTAGCAAATTAGTGCTGCTGCTTTTCAAATCCCAAATTCTGAGCTCAAACTCAACTCCTCGCTGCCGTCTGTGTGGAGTTTGCATGTTCTGCCACTGATATTCACGTTAGACCGGTGGGTGAATGTTCGGTGGCCCTAAAGCGGATGTGTCAATGAATGGGCCCCATAACAGACTTTTGTTAAGTCTAGGGTTGCTTTCTCTTTTTCACCCAAACCTGTCGTGACAATTCAGGGTTGCTATAGGCCTGAATGAAATTGTTTGAGAACACTGAGTTTTTATTCTGAGTCACATCTGAATGATAAGAGAGTGAACATGCCTGGGGAGCTCAGTTCTGTTAGGCCTCATAGCTTCAAAGGCCTGGGCTTACTTCACAGCCAGGGCACTGCCAGTGTGGAGTCTGCACCATCTCAATATAACTGGGTACTTGAAGATGTAGAGTGGCTATAAAAAAGTATTCGCACCCCAACGACATTTGAACATTTTATTGTTATACAATGCTGAACCACAGTAGATTTAATTTTTTCACTTACAAACAGAAAAATTCTTAATTTCAAAGTGAAAACAGATCTCTGCAAAGTGGTCAAAATTAATGACAAACTAGAAGGCTTTGCCCGCTGCTTGCTTTGCTCGCCAACCCGGTTCTGCTGCTCGCATATGGGGATGCGGATGTACAATTTACATTACAGCGAGTAATTAACCATATTAAAAAAAAAGTAAAACATAATAATTTGATGCGGTGGGCTGGTGCCCTGCCCAGGGTTTGTTTCCTTCCTTGCGCCCTGTGTTGACTGGGATTGGCTCCAGCAGACCCCCATGACCCTGTCGTTGGGATATAGCGGGTTGGATAATGGATGGCTGGATGGATAATAATTGGAAAGTAAATTATGTTACATGTTGCGTTGGAGGTATTCCTTGTGCAATATGATTTCAATCTCTTTGGCTTGGGGCGGCATGGTGGCGCAGTGGTAGCGCTGCTGCCAAGCAGTAAGGAGACCCGGGTTCGCTTCCCAGGTCCTCCCTGCGTGGAGTTTGCATGTTCTCCCGTGTCTGCGTGGGTTTCCTCCGGGTGCTCCGGTTTCCTCCCACAATCCAAAGACATGCAGGTTAGGTGGATTGGCGATTCTAAATTGGCCCTAATGTGTTTGTGTGTGTCCTGCGGTGGGTTGGCACCCTGCCCAGGATTGGTTCCTGCCTTGTGCCCTGTGTTGGCTGGGATTGGCTCCAGCAGACCCCCGTGACCCTGTATTCGGATTCAGCGGGTTAGAAAATGGATGGATCTGTTTGGCTTTGAAATTAACAGGCAAATACTTTTTAATTTTACACTTTTACTGTAAAACTCCAGTAAAAACAATTTTTTTGAATTAAATGTTCATCAATATTGCAGTGAATTGTGATTCTGTGTGTTTGGACTTTCATCGTGACAATGCAACATGTAACTGCCCGTGAGTGCATTTTGTTTCTTTCTCTCTGTTAAATAAAATGACTTTTTCGAATATTTATCTCTGAGATTTGTGAATTGTCTTTGCAGAGGCTAGTCACACGGGAAACTGCAAATATTTTAATACAACTGGCATATCGAGATCTCTAATGTTATCCCCTGAAGATGTACCACATTACCTTTCTTGGATACATCCTTCTTTCTACAGTAATTCATACGGTGGGAGACCAGAATATTCTATACAATATCCATCCATTTTTGAACCCGCTGAATCCGAATACAGGGTCACGGGGGTCTGCTGGAGCCAATCCCAGCCAACACAGGGCACAAGGCAGGAACCAATCCTGGGCAGGGTGCCAACCCACCGCAGATTCTATACAATATTCTTCAGAATATTGAAAGTTGATGTTTTCATCTTCTGCACCATAACCACCAACTGTTTCAGCGGAGTCTATTGATACGCATTTAACCAATGTGCCTTGTAACTGATCGACATTTTTCGCATTTATTCGTTTGACTTCATCGTTTCTCGGTGCTCGGATTGCACGTGTACTCATTTTTTCTGTCGATAACCCTTCGCAATGAAATTCTTCAATAAGATTTGGACATAATATGTCTTCGCCCTGCCCAGGGTTTGTTTCCTGCCTTGCACCCTGTGTTGGCTGGAATTGGCTTCGGAAGACCCCCGTGACCCTGTTGTTAGGATATAGCGGGTTGGAAAATGGATGGATGGATAATATGTCTTCTTTTATTGGGAACTTAAAGTGAGGAAAACGTAAAAATTGATAAGAGCTGAGAGAGCAGGAACTGTGTCTGACAAAAGTATTCACACGAATGAGAGGTGAGAGGGCCACAGGCGTGGGCCGTTAACAGTGAACGGTTGAGAGGACGGCGGGACTTGAAAAAATCTCATGGCCAGGGTCTCAATTCGCGGGACTTGGAAAAAAAATCTTCCAAAAAGTCTTGTCTCGTCGCGAGATGTTGTTATATAATAGGAAGATTTAAAACACAATGTCGTTGGTATTAAGTGTTCACCCCCTTCAAGTCAGTATTTGGTAGATATAGTAGCTATGAAAGCTAGTGGTGCACAGGTCTCTCTCTCTATCAGCTCTGCCATTTTCTTGCACACAAAACTTCTAAAAACTTTTCAGGTGTCAGGCGTCAGTCACAAATTCTGATTTTGGATTAAGATCTGGACCAGGACATTCACACTGGGCTCCCCTTCTGGCTGTTAAACAAATCGTATCCCAAGGTGCTGGTGTCTAACAGAATTCATCAGGTTTTCATTTGGCTGCATTCATTTTCCCCTCACAAACCTTCCAAGTCTTGATGTAAAGACTGTGCATCCCCACAGTCTGATGCTGCCACCACCGTGCTTCATGGCGGAGATGGTGTGTTTGTCATAATCTGTTTAGTCTGATGGCCAAAATGCTCACGTTCTTTATCAGACCACAGAACATATTTTCCAACTGACCTGAGAGTCTCCCATGTGCCTTCTGTCGAGATGTCCAGGGTCTTTTTTATTTTCTCTTGGCCATTGGTGAAGCCCCCAGGTACAGTTGTTGCCTTCAGAGTCCTCAGAGGCTTCTTGGTAGTCTCCCTGACTCAGCTTCTTCAGTTTTTTTAAATGGCCTGCAGATTTCCAGCTGTGCCAAACTCTTTCCATTTCTTCATGACTGATTATGCTGGATATTCAGTGACTTTGATATTTTTCATGTCTCCCTCCTCTCTGACTTTATGCTTTTCATGGAGTTGCTTGTTGTATTGTTTTGTGTTCATTGTGAGATCAGGTCACCATACTGACTCACTCGGAGTTGTTTTTTCCACTTCCAGGTGCATTTATACTACAATCATCTGAAACCTCAGACAGGTTATCTCCATTGATCTAATTCTAGTAAATAAGTAGATACATTTTTTGAACATACAGTGGTGTGAAAAACTATTTGCCCCCTTCCTGATTTCTTATTCTTTTGCATGTTTGTCACACAAAATGTTTCTGATCATCAAACACATTTAGCCATTAGTCAAATATAACACCAGTAAACACAAAATGCAGTTTTTAAATGATGGTTTTTATTATTTAGGGAGAAAAAAACCCAAACCTACATGGCCCTGTGTGAAAAAGTAATTGCCCCCTGAACCTAATAACTGGTTGGGCCACCCTTAGCAGCAATAACTGCAATCAAGCGTTTGCGATAACTTGCAATGAGTCTCTTACAGCGCTCTGGAGGAATTTTGGCCCACTCATCTTTGCAGAATTGTCGTAATTCAGCTTTATTTGAGGGTTTTCTAGCATGAACCGCCTTTTTAAGGTCATGCCATAGCATCTCAATTGGATTTAGGTCAGGACTTTGACTAGGCCACTCCAAAGTCTTCATTTTGTTTTTCTTCAGCCATTCAGAGGTGGATTTGCTGGTGTGTTTTGGGTCATTGTCCTGTTGCAGCACCCAAGATCGCTTCAGCTTGAGTTGACGAACAGATGGCCGGACATTCTCCTTCAGGATTTTTTGGTAGACAGTAGAATTCAAGGTTCCATCTATCACAGCAAGCCTTCCAGGTCCTGAAGCAGCAAAACAACCCCAGACCATCACACTACCACCACCATATTTTACTGTTGGTATGATGTTCTTCTTCTGAAATGCTGTGTTCCTTTTACGCCAGATGTAACGGGACATTTGCCTTCCAAAAAGTTCAACTTTTGTCTCATCAGTCCACAAGGTATTTTCCCAAAAGTCTTGGCAATCATTGAGATGTTTCTTAGCAAAATTGAGACGAGCCCTAATGTTCTTTTTGCTTAACAGTGGTTTGCGTCTTGGAAATCTGCCATGCAGGCCATTTTGCCCAGTGTCTTTCTTATGGTGGAGTTGTGAACACTGACCTTAATTGAGGCAAGTGAGGCCTGCAGTTCTTTAGACGTTGTCCTGGGGTCTTTTGTGACCTCTCGGATGAGTCGTCTCTGCGCTCTTGGGGTAAGTTTGGTCGGCCGGCCACTCCTGGGAAGGTTCACCACTGTTCCATGTTTTTGCCATTTGTGGATAATGGCTCTCACTGTGGTTCGCTGGAGTCCCAAAGCTTTAGAAATGGCTTTATAACCTTTACCAGACTGATAGATCTCAATGACTTCTGTTCTCATTTGTTCCTGAATTTAGAATTAGAATTAGAATTAGAACAATCTAGACGAGAACAGGCCATTCAGCCCAACAAAGCTCGCCAGTCCTATCCACTTGCTTCCTCCAAGAAAACATCAAGTCGAGTTTTGAAAGTCCCTAACGTCTTACTGTCTACCACACTACTTGGTAACTTATTCCAAGTGTCTAATTTCTTTGGATCTTGGCATGATGTCTAGCTTTTGAGGTGCTTTTGGTCTACTTCTCTGTGCCAGGCAGCTCCTATTTAAGTGATTTCTTGATTGAAACAGGTGTGGCAGTAATCAGGCCTGGGGGTGGCTACGGAAATTGAACTCAGGTGTGATACACCACAGTTAGGTTATTTTTGAACAAGGGGGCAATTACTTTTTCACACAGGGCCATGTAGGTTCGGATTTTTTTTTCTCCCTAAATAATAAAACCCATCATTTAAAAACTGCATTTTGTGTTTACTTGTGTTATATTTGACTAATGGTTAAATGTGTTTGGTGATCAGAAACATTTTGTGTGACAAACATGGAAAAGAATAAGAAATCAGGAAGGGGGCAAATAGTTTTTCACACCACTGTATATACTCATGTATAAATCAGGTCTTGAAACCAGAAAAAAACGTTATAAAATCAGACCTTCTTGCCTCCTCCAATCTCACACCAGTTTCTCAGACACATCAAATTTTGTTGCAGCATCGTAGTTACCAATTTCTTTTGCTACTTCAACGACTTTTAATTTAAAACCAGCTTCTTAGTTTCTTCTGATCGAACGCTCCATCGTAGATAAGTGATGCTCTTATGATAAAGTTGTATGAGGGTGTGAGATACAAAAAACACAAATCAGTGCAAACTTCGTTTCGGAATAGTTCGGGTATCACCGTGTCGTCACGTAGGCAGAATACATAGAAAAAGGCCGTGTGCTCCGTGGTTACTCTCTCAGGTGGGCATTAGTATATCGTAATCTCTTGGACCAATAGCGTGAGTTTTCAGCATTTGACTTATACAACCGACATTATATAATACCGGAAATTATACGATAA
Source organism: Polypterus senegalus (assembly GCF_016835505.1). Classification (NCBI taxonomy): domain Eukaryota; kingdom Metazoa; phylum Chordata; class Cladistia; order Polypteriformes; family Polypteridae; genus Polypterus; species Polypterus senegalus. The sequence continues at coordinate 10,240,426 of NC_053168.1, forward strand.
AGCCCTTACTTATCCACGGGAGAACTTAAATGCGAGTATATATGGTAAATAGCTCTTTTCAAGAACAAAGATCACAAATTGATTTATGAAGAGTTATAAAAACATGAAGAGTTATAAAAACATATACTCCACAAAAGGTCCGCATGGGACACTTGATGGATGATTTTACACCTTTTACATTCCAGGACACTGCTCAGATTAGCAATATACAGCCATGTTACTTCAGTTACTTTGTTAATCCCTGAGGAGAAACTGTTGTTCGCATGACCTTCGTTTCCTTATTTTGTTAACTTTTTTGCTTGAAACTTTCTTTCCTGATTTCTAATCTGACTATTGCTGGGATGATCTCTGCAGCTTTTTTTTAAAGCACCTACTATCAAGAGCATTATTAAAGAAACAATTTACTGAACTAAAACAGTCAGTAAAAATTAAGATAAGACTCTAAGAAGTAAAATGGTAGAATTATGAATATTTTCAGTTCAGCATGCCAGTGTACAGTTTTGTTTGCTGTCTTTTCAGCTTTGATGAAAGTCAGTAAAGTGCGAAGTTGAATTCTGAATTAGGCAGACCACTAGAGGGCAGTAAAGCCCCATCTTTTTTGTTATCCATTTTGTTCAAATTCTAAATCACTCAGGACGTCTCCAGCCACAGAAGTAAAGCACACACTTCACAGGATTTCTTACAAACACAGAATGACTTCATTTTTATGAATGCCTGCCCATTTTGGAAAATAACAAAGTGTAGGATATTTAAATCAGAAAACAGCAGTAAGCCGTTTTCTGGCTTACTGTTTGTCACCCAATACCTGCCTTTTGTCGTGGGCACTTTGCAATTTACATTTAGTGTCATGGATGGACTAGCAAGCCAGCTGGGATGGACCTCCTTGCCTTACCTGGCTAAGAGATCATTATAACAGACTAGCCAACCCGCGGCGTACCATACGCCGCATAATCAGGCCGGTTTTTTAATGATTTTTAAGCACAGGGAGAAAATTAACATTTGAAAAATCTGTAATGTAATAAATCAGCAAGAAAAGCAACATTGTAACAATGCACGCAACGAAGCAACACACAATCGTCCGTGACTGAAAACTGGCGGACCACCATCGCGCCTTCTCCTGCCAGACGGAGGGATGGGGGTGCACGGCGCAGAGTGTGGAACGGGAGGAGAGGAGAAGGACGCCCATTCAGCTCTGGAGAGAGCAAAATACAACACAATAGTGAACCCGCAGCAAAACAAACGGCGCATAATTATATATTGATGGTTGAGCACTTCTGGAAAGACACAGTTGTCTAAAAAGGGAGGGTTTGAGGATACAACAGAAAGTGAATGAAAAGATGGAACTCTAGTTTTTAAAGACTGCTTACTTCATTGTGTTTTAACCTCAGTTGTAAAGGAATGTTTTAAGGACCCCATGGGGGGCCCCTCGTTTTTGGCTGCTTTTCTATATAATATAGCGACCCGTGATTGAGTCTTAAAGTTTTCAGAGCCGTACTCAGCCGTACACTTCCCCCAAGCTGGTCGGCCAGCGGAATGCCAGCGCCATGCACGCAGCTGTACCTAGCTCAATAAGCCAGCGAGCACTCGTGTCCCATACACCTCACGACTCCGAGTGTCTCGGCGATCATTGCTTAGATGAAATCTAAGCAATACACAGCTCTGTCCTGTTGTATCTCTTTATTAAGCAGATAGTCAGAAAACAAAGCTCAAACTCATTGCATAGCCATTAGTGATGGGTCGTTCTTGAACGATTCGTTCATTTTGAACGAATCTTTAATGTGACTCGGGAAGAACGAGTCGTCTCGTGGGAGTGATTCGTCCAGTCGCACATGTGCATTTGCGCAACTTCTGTATTGGAATAAGCTTAACCAACTCAGTCTGAGCCGGAAACAGAATTGATTAGTTCATCTCTCGAGTCTTCGGGCTTGAGTCGTTCGTTCATCACGTGACAGCCCCATAAGCTTAACCTAGTATGCAGTCCGAGCCGGAAAGAGAATTGATTAGTTCATCTCTCGAGTCTTTCGAGTCGTTCATTCTTTTGTCACGTGACCACTTACCGGCTCAGTACCTCAGTCAAATACTAACGTAAAATTCCATTTGTTGTAGGTTGGATTATAATTAGAAATTATCATAAAATTATCAAAAATATCTAAAACGCATTTTCTTATGAATAAAAAAGGCCTGTCAATTTCTGTCACTATGATTTTGTTACTGTTTCTTGAGGATCTGTGGTGTGATATTTTATAAAAAAATAATCCTGTTACAAATAAATTATTGATTAATTATTGTGATCAACATTTGTGTAAGCAGTAGATGTGTTAGGGAGGTAACAGGTAACATTTTAATTATATTTTGCTAAAATGGACGAAATGACTCGAAAAAAGATTCGTTCATTTTGCTGAACGACACTGAAAGGTCCGAGTCGGTAAAATGATTCGAACATCCCATCACTAATAGCCATTGCCAGGGTCATTAACGAAGCCACCTTTCTCATTGATGGTAACTATTTACAATTTAGTAACCCCGGACGGCAATAACCCAAACCCACCCTACCAGTTGAACGCAAACACATACAACAATTTCAACAGGAACAATAATTCGATTACCTTGCTAATTTAACACAACGGTAACTTTTACATAAATTACCCACAATGCATCATGCCGCCAGCACTGGCTGCCGGGTCTACCCCTGAATTATGACAAAAGTCGACATCAGCCTTGAAAGGGTTCATTCAAAAATGGTTCATTTGAACCCAGGACTGTCTCTGCGCTAGTTGTGTCTGGAGTTTTAGGGCTCTGCAGCGCCCTTTACAGGTCACACAGGACATATGAGTTTGTTTCACTATACCATCTGGCCATTGCTCAAAGAGTTTAGTGTATCTCACCTTTTCGCAGCACTAGTTTGGATTTGTGCTCACTGTGAAAGGCACTATATAAAAGAAAGTCTTTTTATTTATTCCATCTGGTGACCGCAATGGATGGATACCTCTGCATTTTGTTGCACTGTTCATTTAGTATGTTGACTTTGTGGTGGCCACTCTGTAACATGCTGTTGCCGTATGTACTTTGAGGTTCACCGTGTGGGTTGCTATAAAAGGCACCGTATTAAGTTCAACTTTTAGTGTCTGTACATTCTCCATTGACAAATTTCCCAATTTCTTTGAGTACATTTTAAGTGAGATTTTAAGTAAAATCAGAAGTGAAAGACGGACAGTACAGCAGTGCCACATCGGACCATTGTTGAATTTTGTAATCTCAGGCCAAGAAACCTCATGGGCACTCCAGGTAAATGATTTAAATTCTCCATGTACAATCTGTGCTGCTGCAGTGTAATTGAGTGAGTGAGTGAATGAGTGTAGGCACCAGTGTGCCCAGTGATGGCCTTGTGCCAGGATAAGCACCCGTTAACCTCCAAAACCTGCACAGAAAATACAGTTTATACAATACAATACAGTTTATTTTTGTATAGCCCAAAATCACACAGGAAGTGCCGCAATGGGCTTTAACAGGCCCTGCCTCTTGACAGCCCCCCAGCCCCCCAGCCTTGACTCTCTGAGAAGACAAGAAAAAAACTCCCAATAAAAAACCTTGTAGGGAAAATGGAAGAAACCTCGGGAAAGGCAGTTCAAAGAGAGACCCCTTTCCAGGTAGGTTGGGCGTGCAGTGGGTGTCAAAAGTAGGGGGTCAATACAACACAATATACAGAACAGAACAATTCCTTAAGACAGCATAATAATAAAAATTTTAGAAGTACAGTAGATGATATGACATAATTAGGTTTGGATAAAATGAACAAATGGGTGTTTTCAGGTGATAGCCACTGAAAATATGAGCCATTTCTGGATGAATCTGTCCAGCTTATGATCCACTGAGCAGCGTGAATTCATGTCATTCTGAGTTTGAGCAGGATGTGTAGGATACTCTGAATCTCCAAAACATTCAAAACTGTTTTGTTTTTTGTCAGATGGGCATCTCCCAATCAGAAACCAGGCAGTGAACAGTAGGCAGGCCGTGTATGAAGATACTTGGGTTTGTAGGTCTGGTCACTAGAGGGCTACACTGAATACTTGGCAGGTTGTTGTGACTTGCACTAGAGCAGGGGGTCACCAACTCTGGTTCTGGAGGAGCACCATGACTGCAGGTTTTCATTCTAACCCTTTTCTTAATGAGTGTCCTAATTAACTTCTTTTGAACTCATTTTAATGGACTTGCTCTTGAAGACTCACACCCCTTTATTGTTTCTTTTTCCGTAATTAGCAGCCAAACAATAATGAGATACAAAATGAGCCAAAACAACTGGTGCCCATCACACAATATCTGAAAATAAAGAAAGATGAAGATCTCAGGAGTGTTGATCTGTTCAGGTCCACAAAACATTTTACCAGAGCTCTTAGAAAAGAGAAAATCAACAATTCTGGAAACATCTGCTATTGCACAACGAGAGCAGCAACAAGCCATGGAACTAAAGAACAGGTTTAATTAATGAGAAGAATCGGCACCACATTAAGCAGCTGGTTGGAGTGAAACTGGTTGGAGTTTGAAGCCCTGACTTAGCTGGTCTTCAGTTGGCTCCCTCGCTTCACATTTCATTTCTGTTTGGGTTCCATTTAAGGAAAGAAATGAAGAAATTCTGGGGAACAAATCTTAAAAACAAGTCAATTAAAATGAAAGAAAAAGGAGTTAATTAGCGGCCACCAATTAAGAAAAGGGTTAGAATGAAAACCTGCAGCCATGGTGGCGACCCCTGCACTAGAAGATATGAGGAGTGTGTAATTCTTCTGATTTAATTTGTTTTTTTACTTTTTGGACATTTGTTACGTTATGACTTTCTATAGCATTTATTTTATTTTGCAATATTCTCTGCTTTACTTTGTAAAGTATTTTTGGACGTGCACAATGCATGACGTTATTGTCGTGACAGTGTAAAGGTCATGCACTTTTGTTTTGTCCAAGATTGTGGATTTTTTTTTGTGTGGATGTTTTCTTATTTAGAATAATAAAAGGATTACGAATTTCAGATTCAATTTTCACCTATGATTTTCATTTGCACTTCAACAACAACAACATTTATTTATATAGCACATTTTCTTACAAAAAGTATCACAAAGTGCTTTACATAATGAAGAAAAGAAAAATAAAGACAAAATAAGAAATAAATATAAGACAACATTAGTTAACATAGAAAAGGAGTAAGGTCCGATGGCCAGGGTGGACAGAAAAAACAGAAAAAAACTCCAAAGGCTGGAGAAAAAAATATAAAAAAATATAACACAAGTAAACACACAATGCAGTTTTTAAATGATGGTTTTTATTATTTAGGAGAGAAAAATCCAAACCTACATGGCCCTGTGTGAAAAAGTAATTGCCCCCTTGTTCAAAAATAACCTAACTGTGGTGTATCACACCTGAGTTCAATTTCCGTAGCCCCCCCCCAGGCCTGATTACTGCCACACCTGTTTCAATCAAGAAATCACTTAAATAGGAGCTGCCTGACACAGAGAAGTAGACCAACAGCACCTCAAAAGCTAGACATCATGCCAAGATCCAAAGAAATTCAGGAACAACTGAGAACAGAAGTAATTGAGACGGCTGGAAAAAATGCCATGTTAAAGTAATGTGTTTTCAGCCGTGTTTTAAAATGTTCCACCGTATCAGCCTGATGAATTCCTATCGGCAGGCTATTCCAGATTTGAGGTGCATAGCAGCAGAAGGCCGCCCGCCTCACCACTTCTTTTAAGTTTTGTTCTTGGAATTCTAAAGAGACACTCATTTGAGGATCTGAGGTTACGATTTGGAATGTAAGGTGTCAGACAGTCCGATATATAAGATTATTTAAGGCTTTATATAAATTTTAAAGTCAATCCTGAATGACACAGGTAACCAGTGTAGTGACATTAAAACTGGAGAAATGTGTTCGGATTTTCTTTTCCCAGTTAGGATTCTAGCAGCTCCATTTTGCACTCGTTGCAAGTGATTTATGTCTTTTTGGGTAGTCCTGAGAGGAGTGCGTTACAGTAATCTAGTCGACTGAAAACAAACGCGTGAACTAATTTCTCAGCATCTTTCAGTGATATAAGAGGTCTAACTTTACTTATGTTTCTTAAGTGAAAAAATGCTGTCCTAGTGATCTGATTAATATGTGATTTAAAATTCAGATTACAGTCAACAGTTACCCCTAAGCTTTTTACCTCCGTCTTGACTTTTAATCCTAATGTATCCAGTTTATTTCTAATAACCTCATTGTATCCATTATTGCTAATCACTAAGATTTCAGTTTTCTCTTTATTTAACTTGAGAAAGTTACTATTCATCCATTCTGAGATACAAGTCAGACATTGTGTTAGTGAATCGAGAGAGTCGGGGTCATCAGGTGCTATTGATAAGTACAGCTGTGTGTCATCAGCATAGCTGTGGTAGCTCACGTTGTGCCCTGAGATAATCTGACCTAACGGCAGCATGTAGATTGAGAAGAGCAGCGGACCCAGGATAGAGCCTTGACTTTTAGTTCTTGGTCTCTGAACTCCTGGTTTTGATGTTTATCTGCCTTTCTGACATTTTCATCTATCTTCCCTCCTCCATAATTTCCCTATCTCTACAGAGCCTATATGTCTATTTCCAATAATTTTATTTATTTAGTTTTATTTTATTTTGCTATGCCACTGCAACACCTTCTTGGATGCTTACCAACATTTTGTGTTTTATTTAATTTATTTTAGGTTTTTGGATGTCTGTAGACAGAATGTTTGCAGTCCATTGCAATTCACAAGATTGGGCATCGTCACAATATGTTATGTTATTGTGTCAGGCTGTTTAAATGGTGATGTGCAGATGCTTGTTATCACTGGATTAGCCTTGCAAATATAATTCTAACCTCAATAAAATGACTACAGGTGAGTCTAAGAATAGCAAATTAGTGTTGGAAACTTTTCTTTTTTTCTTGACTTCAGCTCTGGTTTGTGCTTTGGCTCTCAGATGTGGTTTGATGAGCTTCGCTTGGTGCTGAGGCCCCTGTCTGCTAATTTAATTTAAGGTTGTTAAGGTCTGAACCCTCTGACCCCCAATCTCCTGCTCCTCCTTTTCTTTAATGGTTAACAGAAAATGATGCGCAGATGGCATCAGTCTCCATCCTCCCTGGTAGTGCATTGGCATGCTAGCTGTCTTTTCATTCTGACACAAGTGAAAAATTGCAGGGCACAAGATCAGATGAAATAACGGGCCAAGAACTAGCAGGGGGCACAACTGGGACTCAAATGGTTGAGGTGTCTGAAGTCCAAACGTAAACCAAAAAGGTCTTGCGTAGAAAATGGACAGATGGATGTAATAGCAGTGTACTTTTTGGTATTTGAAATTTCATTTTAGAAGCAAAAACGAAAAAACGAAAATGAAAGGAATTTTCAGATCTAGATTTTTGATTAAAGAATAAAATGAGGGAAAATAGGGTATTTTGTAATTCTGTGGTTACAAATAGCAGTCATAAACTTCTGGATTTGTTTGTGATTCAAATAATGAAAGTGTAATAGCTAAAAAACAACAAAACAGGCGCATTTGAAACTGGAGGTACTTCTTCTGCGCGATTTTTAACGACAAGTGTGAACAGTCCTCCTCACAACACATCGACCGACGGCCTTGAAGTTCCACTGCATGGCATCAGCAGAGGATGGACCGTTACGTTGTTTTTCAGAACAGTAAAAGAGTGACACTCCAGGGCGAGGACACTGAGTCGCATCTTTCCGGTAAAAATACAAGCTTTGCAGACTTTGCTTCATTGATGTAGCAGCTCTTTTATGAACGTTATTGTTGTTACTTACTGTGAAACAACTAACATTTGGTGATTTCATTTACTAACACTAAGTCTGGCAATTTTTAGAGTGCTAGCAACGGTAGTAAACGTTTCGAGTATTAACAGCGTGCACAAGAAGGAGAGCAACATGATTTACAAAAAGTTTTCTTAACATGTGTTACACTTGTCAATGAGCAACCAGTCACACATTTAAACGTATTCAAATTGCTAGCCCTATAAAAATTTCCAGACTTAGTGTTAGTAAATGAAATCACCAAATGTTAGTTGTTTCACAGTAAGTAACAACAATAACGTTCATAAAAGAACTGCTACATCAATGAAGCAAAGTCTGCAAAGCTTGTATTTTTACCTGAAAGATGCGACTCAGTGTCCTCGTCCTGGAGTGTCACTCTTTACTGTTCTGAAAACCACCGTCATGGTCCATCCTCTGCTGATGCCATGCAGTGGAACTTCAAGGCCGTCGGTCGATGTGTTGTGAGGAGGACTGTTCGCACGTGTCGTCAAAAATCGCGCAGAAGGAGAAGTACCTCCAGTTTCAGACAACGAAAATGCGTCTGTTTTGTTGTTGTTCAGCTATTACACTTTCATTATTTGAATCACACACAAATCCAGAAAAGTGTGTGTAATTTTAACTTTATGACTGCTATTTGTTATCACAGAATTACAAAATACCTTATTTTCTCTTATTTTATTCTTTAATCAAAAATCTAAATCTGAAAATTCCATTCATTTTCGTTTTTTCGTTTTTGCTTCTAAAATGAAATTTCAAATACCAAAAAGTACACGGACCTTTGAGCTATTACACTTTCATTATTTGAATCACAAATAAATCCAGAAAAGTATGTGTAATTTTAACTTTATGACTGCTATTTGTTATCACAGAATTACAAAATACCTTATTTTCTCTTATTTTATTCTTTAATCAAAAATCTAAATCTGAAAATTCCATTCATTTTCGTTTTTTCGTTTTTGCTTCTAAAATGAAATTTCAAATACCAAAAAGTACACGGACTGGATTTGATGCCAATTTTGGTTAATTCAATGTAAAACAATTTTCAATTCAATTTAGTTATATTTCACTTTAGTTAAATTTAGTTATAACTTTGATTAAATCGATTCAGTTCTAAATTTGGTTGATTCTATTCTGTTCAATTCAGATCATTTATAATTTGGAATAATTCAGTCCTGTTCTAATTTTGATCACTTGAATTCATTTTTAATTTTGATTAATTAAATGTAGTTATAATTTTGGCTAATTCAATTCTATTCAGTTCACTTTATTTCTAATTTTGGTTCATTTGTTTCTAAGTGTGACTAATTCTGCTCAATTCAGTTTTAATTTTGATTAATTCATTTTGTATTTTCATTTGTTCAATTCAGTATATCTATCCATCCTTTATCTAACCCACTATATCCTACGGGGGTCTGCTGCAGCCAATCCCAGCCAACACAGGGCACAAGGCAGGAAACAAACCCCGGGCAGGGCGCCAGCCCACCACTGTCAATTCAGTATGTTTCTAATGTTAATCTGTTCGATTCGATTCGAATTTGGATTATTTTAAATCAGTTCAATTCAATTCTAATCAAGAGTTAAGTGACTTTCTTCAGGTCAGATCTGTAAAGACAAGGGATACATGCAGTAACAGGCTTTTCTGTTTCTTTCCAGGATTATGAAATGATGAACAGCACCGAACCTGATTCTGCTACCACTGAATTTGATTACAGTGACATAGAGTCATACGTCCCATGCAATAACTCAGATGTCAAGTCTTTCTCTGCCTGGTTCCTCCCCGTGCTGTACAGTTTGGTGTTCCTGGTGGGTCTCCTCGGCAATGGCCTAGTGGTCTGCGTCTTGCTGCTGCACAAAAAGCTGCGCTCAATGACTGATGTGTATCTGCTGAACCTTGCCATTTCTGACTTGCTCTTTGTCACTTCACTTCCCTTTTGGTCACACTATGCCGCTCATGACAGTTGGATCTTTGGAGGCTTTCTATGCAAAGTTGTCACCGGTGTTTATCTAACCGGCTTCTACGCGAGCATCTTTTTCATCACCATCATGAGCATCGACAGGTTTATGGCAATAGTGTTTGCTGTGAACGCCATAAAGTTGAGATCCAAATCCCACAGCGTGGGCATCAGCATCTTCTTGTGGGTACTGAGCCTCTGCGCCTCAACTCCTTCAATGGTGTTCCGTAATTTAAAATATCAATCACCTCAGGCAAAGTGCGAAGATGAATTTCTTGAGCATCAGAATGTCTGGAACCTTCTGATTAGCTTCCAGTTCAATATCTTGGGCCTGCTCATTCCACTGACCATCATGGGTTACTGTTATACCAGAATCCTTCTGACTTTAATGAAATGCAGAAATTACAAAAAGGTGAAAGCAGTCAAACTCATTTTCGTTGTTGTCCTTGTTTTTTTCGTCTTCTGGACTCCATACAATATTGTCATTTTTCTGCGTTCATTAACAAAGTTTGGCTTCTTCCTGGACTGCACATGGAGCAAAAACCTCAACTATGCCATGCAGTGGTTGGAGACCTTGGGTTTCACCCACTGCTGCCTCAACCCGCTCATCTACGCCTTAGCTGGGCAGGAGTTCAAGAAGTCGGTCTTCAGGATGCTGAACAGATGCTTGACCCAATGCAACTGGTGCAACAATTGCAAAGTCCTGACATTCGAAGTATCCGAAAGTGGAAGTTCCACCTATTCTAAGTCAAGTGGAGAGATGAACGTCACTCGATTGTTATAAGGAGCCATGTCACCCGCAAGTGGTTGAACTCTCTGTTTTACTTTTAAGTCCTATAAAAGGAAGGATTCAGTAAATGCAACTTCATAAATATAATTACAACTTGCTCCTGGATGACTGGTTCTGATTTGTTGTTCCCACACAACAGCCCTCAACTGGACTAAGCAGGAACAGTGAAGACGGATTGCTATGTCCACAATGGGGTGTCACATCCTCATTTCCACTCCTTAGTCCAGAGTATACATTCATGTTCTTCCTGTGTCCCTATGAATTTCATCCAAGATCTTCCGCGTACTTCCACTATTCAGCTATGCTATTATTTTGAATGACTGGTCTCACTTGGCTTTACATCCAGAGATAGATTTTGCCTTGTTGTCAGTCAAAAGGTTGAATGTAAAAGCTATACTAAATGAGAAAACGGCTGGATGGTGTATTACAATGTCAAAACCTGGACCCTTGAAATCCAAACAAACTATGAAACAATGGGATATTTTACATTTCTTCTTAAGAAGGAGGAGAATTGCAGAATTTGATATGAATTCTTGGAAGCATATTGATTTGATGTTCAAGTTTTTATTTCTACAGAACAATCCTGTGGTGCCACCTAATGGGCTGCTGGTCATGAGGATGAAAGTCTTTAGAAACAAAGAGTGAGGAGTTGAGGTAGCAAGTGGTTTAATTTCAAAGGAAGGGGAACAACTTGAAATCGCATGTGAACCTTTCCTGAAGCGTAATTTCAAATCAAGTATAAATGTCATTATCACTTCAGATGAAACAAAGAAATGGTCAATGCAGATAAAAAACATGAAGATTCACAAATGATTACTTCAGCTGCGGTGGGTTGGCACCCTGCCCAGGACTGGTTCCTGCCTTGTGCCCTGTGTTGGCTGGGATTGGCTCCAGCAGACCCCCGTGACCCTGTATTCGGATTCAGCGGGTTAGAAAATGGATGGATGGATGGATGGATGGATGATTACTTCAGATGATGAAATGGGAAGATTCAGAAATGGTCACTGCTTCAAATCTAATGCGAAAATTCATGAATAGCCACAATCAATGTTGGAAAAAAGGCCTACATTTACAAATAATCGTGACTTCAGATCAAAAAAGAAATTTCACTGTTATGACTTGAAATTAAATGGCAAATTTCAAAAATAGTCACTACTTAAATATTAAAATTTACAAATACCCACCACTTAACTAGCCATAATTTTAAATCAACTGTCAAAATTTACAAATATTCATGACTTCAGATCAAACATGAAAATGTATAAATAGTCATGCAAATCAAATTTTGAAAATAGTCACCCCTTCAATTTAATTAATGTTCAGTTTACTGTGCAAATAATCAAACTAGCTTCAGAAAACACAGAAATTGTTACGACTTCCAATAAAAACGTCAAGATTCACACACATTAATGGTTTCAAAACAAATTTGATTCTGTTCTAATTCAGTTCAGTTCAAATTCGATTTTACTTTAGTTCAGTTGGATTCCATTCTTATCCTTTTTAAATTCACTTCTATTTGACTCTTATTCCTTTTCTATTACACTTCAGTTCATTTTGGTTCAATTTAGCTATATGTGCAATAAAATCATTTCCCCATATATCAAATGTAAAAAATTACAATGTAGTTATGACTTAAAATTAAAGCCACAATGCCTAAATAGTTGCCACTTCAAAATAAATTTTCAAAAATGTACAAATAACCATAGCCTCAGATCAGACACAAAACTTCAACGATAGTTACTTTCAGATTACATGTGAAAATTCACAAATAGTCACTACTTCAAATCAAATGTCAAAGTTTACAGGTAGACACAATTATTAATTAACTGTCAAACGTCACAAATAATCATGTCTTTAGATCAAACACAAACATTCTGAAGTAGTCAGAACTTAAATATAAAAGTTCACAAATAAGTCACAACTTCAAGTCAAACATCCAAATTCAGAAATAGCCAAAATTCTAAATTGTTCATTTAAAATTCAATGATATTTTAATTCAGTTTAATTCAAACTCTGTTTCAATTTTAATCATTTTGATTCTTCTAATTAGTTTTTTTTTTTTTATAATTCAGTTCTACCTGACAGCACTTTATTTTTTATTCAGTTCATCCATCCCCTAACCCGTTGAATCCGAATACAGGGTCACGGGGGTCTGCTGGAGCCAATCCCAGCCAACACAGGAACCAATCCTGGGAAGGGTGCCAACCCACTGCAGGACAAACACAAACACACCCGGGCCAATTTAGAAACGCCAATCCACCTATCCTGCATGTCTTTGGATTGTGGGAGGAAACCCACGCAGACACGGGGAGAACATGCAAACTCCACGCAGGGAGGACCCGGGAAGCGAACCCGGGTCACCTAACTGCGAGGCAGCAGCGCTACCCACTGCGCCACCGTGCCACCCTATTCAGTTCAGTTTAGTTTTATTTCAGTGACATTAAGGCAATTCCTTTCCTTCTAAATCAAATCTAAAAAATGTGCAAATAATCACAACTTTAGATCAAACACAAAAATAGTCACAATTTCAAATTAAAAATGTAAACATTCGGAAGCAGTTGAAAATGATAAATGGCTCATTTTAAATTCAATTCTATTTCAATTCAATTTAATTCAAATTCTAATTCCATTCAGGCTGGTTCGATTCCTTTCTATTTTTTTTTTTTTTAGCTCAGTTCTGTTTGACTCTTTTGCCTTTTCAATTCCACTTCATTCCAAGTCAGTTCAATTTAATTCTATGTCAGTGCAAATCCTTTCATTTAAATTGAATGTGAAAATTTCAAAGTAATCATGGCTTGAAATTAAAGTGGAAACTCAGAAATAGTCACAGCTTACACAGCATCCATAGATCAGTGACAGTAAGGCAATGCCAACAACAGACAAAAAAGACAACGTTATGCATTGAATATAACAGATATAGGATATATTACACATTTTCATACAAAGGAAGGAGCTCAAAGTGCTTTACAACATGTCAATGAAACAGCAACATTCAATGAAAAACATATTAAATTTAGATAAGTATTATGAACATATACAGTAGTACTAGGGTGTTGTACCGTGTTAGCCATTATGAATGTAGAGAAGAGCCAAGCAAAATGACTCCTTTTATTGGTTAACTACAAAGATTACAATATGCAAGCTTTCGAGGCAACTCAGGCCCCTTCTTCAGGCGTGATATAATACCGAAACTGGAGTTCCCTGTGTTTATATATACACACTAGGACAAGAAACAACAATGGTAAATTTTTAAATGAAAACTCTTAAATGTAAAAAATGAATAGGTTCATTCAGGCTAAGATTAATTTAACAGGAGATAGAAGAACAATGTATGGTCAAGATCTTTAGATAAGATAACTGTCCAACAAAGTCCTTTGAAGTTTGTGATGAGTTTTTCGAAACAATGCAGATCTGTAGTCAGGTTGTCTGTGTCAGTCTGAGAGATAAGACCCATGTCTCTATTTACACCATGCTGTAATGTATTAAATTTTAACATGAGCTTAACTTCCCATTCTTTTCTCTCTTGCTGCGTTTTGAAGTTGCCCATAAGTACTGTGACTTTAAAGTCCCTCTCACAGTGTCCATGGCTGTTGAAGTGGGCTGCTACAGGAACATCTGTGTTGCCATGTTTAATGTGGAATCTGTGTAAATTCATTCTCTGGCGGAGTGTTTGTCCAGTTTCTCCCACATAGAGTGTAGTGTCAGGACATTTCATGCAGAGAATTAGGTAGACAACATTCGATGATCTGCAGGAAAATGATCCCTTTATGTGATGTTCAAGTCGGGAGTTTGGTATAATTATACGGTCTGTATTGTAGATGTGGGCACACGTTTTACATCTTTTCTGTAGGCAGGGAGATGTGCCATTTTCTGTTGGTTCATTTAGGGAGCTTCGGACAATTAGTTGCTGAAGGTTTGGTGGTTGTCTGTATGCCAGGAGGGGAGGGGTTCAGGAAATACATTTTTTAGTGTTTGGTCGTTGTTTAGCATTGGCTGAAGTTCTTTTATAGTTTTTCGAAGTGTTTCAAGATGTGGGTTGTAGGTGACAACAAGGGGATGCGGTTCTTGTTGTCTTTGTTTTTATATTCCAGAAGGTTCTCTCTGGGTATGGCAGTAGCTCTTCGTATTTGAGTGTCTGTTGTTTTGGGGGTATAACCTTGTTTGATGAACTCTTGTCTGAGCTCCTGCAGTTATTTATTCCGGTCTGTCGGGTCTGAGCAAATACGATTGTACCGTATTGCTTGGCTAAAAATAATGGAGCACCTTATATGCTTGGGGTGAAAGCTATCACTTCTTAGGTAGGTCCGTCTGTCTGTTGGTTTGTGATAAACAGAAGTTACAAGGGTGTTGTTTTTCAGTTGAACTGTGGTGTCAAGGAAGCTGACTTCTGTTTCTGAGTAATTCAGCTTCAGCTTTATGTTGGGGTGAAAAGAATTGTATTCATTATGAAAATGGAGGAGGTCCTTCTCACTGGCAGTCCAGATTATGAAGATGTCATCTATGTAACGGAGATATAACATTGGTTTTAAGATGCACATTGACATGAAATCTTCCTCCAATTTTGTCATAAATAGGTTTGCATAGTGAGGTGCAAACCGACAGCCCATTGCAGTCCCCATTTATTGCAAAAATCTTAAATGTAAAAAATTAATAGACTCCTTCAGGCTAGGGTTAATGTAACAAGAGAGAGAAGAACAATGAATGGTCAACATCTTTGGATAACTGTCCAACAAAGTCTTTGGAAGTTTTTCAAAACAGTAGACCTGTAGACAGGTTGTCTGTGTCAGTCTGAGAATTTTGTACATTTAAGATGTCTCACTTAAAGATTTTCCAATGTTGTTTCTTGTCCTAGTGTGTGTATATAAACACAGGGAACTCCAGTTTCTGTATCACATCTCGCCTGAAGAAGGGGCCTGAGTTGCCTCGAAAACTTGCATATTGTAATCTTTGTAGTTAGCCAATAAAAGGGGTCATTTTGCTTGGCTTTTCTCTGCATGAATATATACACAAGATACATAAATAATACACACTTATAAAATGCACATACAACAATATGGGTGTCATAAAGTCCATGTGCAATTTAAAACAGTTGTAACTTTGTAAGTAAATGTGATAGAAAGAATCTGTAAAAAGGATCAGAACGAAGAAACACTTAAAATTTTTTATTGTTCTTGTTAATTTTCCACATGTCCACCATCATTACTAATACAAAGGGTAATACAAGTCTGTAGTTCTTGGAAAACATTTTCAAGCTGATCTTCAGTAATACCAGCTTATCCTCACTTGCATGTCTTCTAAAGAGCGAGGTTTGGTTGAATAATCATTAGTGTTCACATGTCCCCGTAAAAAGAAATCCAATGGAGTCAAATCTGGTGAACGTGGAGGCCAAGAACATGGTCCACCTCTTCCAATTCATCTGTTAGGGAATTTCTCATGAAGAAACGGTCTAATATGCAAAGCAAAGTGACAAGGAGCGCCATGTTGTTGTGCTCTCTATCAGTCCTAATTGTTCAAGTTGAGGAATAAAGCCATTTTGCAGCATTTCTAAATAGCTATCACCGTTAACAACACACCCTTCAAAAAAGAATGGCCCTATGACTTGATTTTTCTCCAAAGCACACCACACATTAACTTTGGAGACTCTCTTTCATGTCCAGCAGACTCATGTGGATTTACAGCAAAAATAAAACTTCTAAAGACAAAAAAAAACAACTAGATACTTCAAGTTCACATCACATATGCTTAAAAAGTTACAACTATTTGAAATTGCACACTGACTTTATGGACACCCTGTATACAAATCACACATTTGGCAGCATTGTTGTGAGACGGAGTCACAGACTTGCTGAAAGACCCACTGGCCAGGGCTTTCACTAGCAAGCTTACCCCATTTGAGCTAATGCCCCAACTACCACTTTTAAAAGTTCAAAATATGCCTTACAAGGGAGGAAACCATCAAAGGCTGGATTGCAAAGACAAGATAAAATGAGAAATCCTTATAAATGAAGGTTTAGTAACAAACTTGGGAAATAAAGAAACATGACCATCCATGCATTCCATCCATTTTGTACCGCTTATCTGGACTGGGTCACAGGGGCAGCAGTCTAAGCAACGATGCCCAGGTTTCCCTTTACACCGCCATCTCCTCTAATTCCTCCGGGGGGGTCAGCAGGGCACTCCTAGTCCAGCTGGGAGAAATTATTAACACAGGGGGTCAAGCCAATGATGTCTGGGTTAAATATGGCAACATGCAGTATCCTTCAGTGGATAAAACAAACCTTTGTTCAAATTTGGTTCAAAAATCAGGCTGTTAAGTGCTGATTGGTTCTTTTAGTCTCCTATTGTTCATTAGTTTCCCCTTTCTTGTTGTGATCGCCCAGTTTTCCTGTCTTTTTGGCTTCTGAATTCTTGTTCATTTCTTTTGGTTATTCTTTGGCAAGGGACTGTCAATCTCCCTGCAATCCTTAAACTCAAAATAATCCTGAAGATGCTGTCCCTTATAAACAAAACAGCAAATTCAATATTATGATGATAATATTATTGTGTGTGATTAACGCGTGAAAAAGTTCTGTGATTAAATTTTCAAGGCAACCCCTAAATGAGTACATTTGACCATGCTCCACATTTAATGAAACAGAATGTCCATGAATAGCGCTTCATCATCCACTCACACACACCAGTAGAGTCGCCACTTGTCCCCTTTTAATATGGGACGTCCCATATTGGAATATAAAATACAGTGTGCTGTATTGAATCAGTAAGGAATATCACTCGACTCATATTTTAGTTCACATTGTGTCATATATGCCCAAGCTCTTCAAGGTGCAGACAATAGTACGACAACAATTAAAATCAAACCAGTTATACAAGCAGAGTGAAGGAGTTTCATTTTTTGTTAATCTGCATTAATATTGCAGATGGACAAGCACTCCTTACCATTATGCAGTGTTCACATTTCCATCCATCCATTATCCAACCCGCTATATTCTAACTACAGGGTCATGGAGGTCTGCTGGAGCCAATCCCAGCCAACAGAGGGTGCAAGGCAGGAAACAAACCCCGGGTAGGGCGCCAGCCCACCGCAGTATTTTAGTGTACCCTTTACTATTAAATCCGCACACATTTTCAGTCTAATA
This sequence comes from Polypterus senegalus, assembly GCF_016835505.1. Classification (NCBI taxonomy): domain Eukaryota; kingdom Metazoa; phylum Chordata; class Cladistia; order Polypteriformes; family Polypteridae; genus Polypterus; species Polypterus senegalus. Next base: position 10,258,118 of record NC_053168.1, read on the forward strand.
AATGACTTGTCCTCTGTGGGTAATGGCTGCCCAGTTGATTCAGGTGGATCATGTAGTTAAGCCCAGCCTGAGCTCTGACAGTGCTTCTCATTGTGAACGAAAGCTGAACCAAGATTAAATGTTTCTGTTTTTTAATATTTAATTCTTTATATAATTGTTAGGGCTTTTGATATGCTGTTCTATAATAAAGCAGTACAAAGCATTTGTATTGGTTTTCCAAAATATTATAGCAAACCCTGGAGGTGGGGGGTATTTTGTTTTGTGGTCGTTGGGTGTTTGCTGAATAAATTAAATTGAATAATTTAACATGCTAGGCAAGTGATTGTTTATAATTAGAAATTAATCACTGAGTTATTTCTACTTTATAGAAAAATACTAAAATGCCTGAAGGAAATATGTTAAAAATGCAATTAATATGCAGCTAATTTTGATCTCCATTTTTAAATCATTTGATTGGTTAATAATAATAATAATAATAACAGCAGCCCTATTATAAATCCAATGAGAAATTCGACTTATAGCTCTTGGTTGACACCATTGAACCCAATTATTTAAATTTGCTTTAGCATAGATACACATAATAACAGTCTGATTTGTCACCAGTTTCCTCTTACATGGCCCTGACTTCTCGAGCCCTTTACCAGAAAAGCCCACAGAGCGTCACTGCAGGACAATCAGCTGAGCAAACTGGCATCTTGGTTTCTTTTCAGTGATTTTCCATATCCTGCTGTGCCCAGAGTTTTGTTTTCTTTTTTTGTTTTTTCACTTGATTCATTTATTGGAGAAACTTTTTGATTATGAAATGAAAATTATGCTTTTATATAAAATTTGTGTTTGGAGAATTTTTATATTTTTTTTTACTCAACATGCTATCAACAATGAAGTAATTTGTATTTGAAGTATCCATGAATGTCATGTGCTCACATGTATCTGCTACTTGTAAAGGCTTAAAATGTGTACTCTAGAGCATATTAGGAATACCAGCAATAAACAACAATTTGTATGAAGAAATATCTTGCTTGTTATTGTCTGTCATTCTTTTCAATGCTTACAGTGGTGTGAAAAACTATTTGCCCCCTTCCTGATTTCTTATTCTTTTGCATGTTTTTCACACAAAATGTTTCTGATCATCAAACACATTTAACCATTAGTCAAATATAACACAAGTAAACACAAAATGCAGTTTTTAAATGATGGTTTTTATTATTTAGGAGAAAAAAATCCAAACCTACCTGTGTGAAAAAGTAATTGCCCCCTTGTTAAAAAATCACCTAACTGTGGTGTATCACACCTGAGTTCAATTTCCGTAGCCACCCCCAGGCCTGATTACTGCCACACCTGTTTCAATCAAGAAATCACTTCAATAGGAGCTGCCTGACACAGAGAAGTCGACCAAAAGCACCTCAAAAGCTAGACATCATGCCAAGATCCAAAGAAATTCAGGAACAAATGAGAACAGAAGTAATTGAGATCTATCAGTCTGGTAAAGGTTATAAAGCCATTTCTAAAGCTTTGGGACTCCAGTGAACCACAGTGAGAGCCATTATCCACAAATGGCAAAAACATGGAACAGTGGTGAACCTTCCCAGGAGTGGCCGGCCAACCAAAATTACCCCAAGAGCGCAGAGACGACTCATCCAAGAGGTCACAAAAGACCCCAGGACAATGTCTAAAGAACTGCAGGCCTCACTTACCTCAATTAAGGTCAGTGTTCACGGCTCCACCATAAGAAAGAGACTGGGCAAAAACGGCCTGCATGGCAGATTTCCAAGACGCAAACCACTGTTAAGCAAAAGAACATTAGGGCTCGTCTCAATTTTGCTAAGAAACATCTCAATGATTGCCAAGACTTTTAGAAAAATACCTTGTGGACTGATGAGACAAAAGTTGAACTTTCTGGAAGGTAAATGTCCCGTTACATCTGGCGTAAAAGGAACACAGCATTTCTGAAAAGAACATCATACCAACAGTAAAATATGGTGGTGGTAGTGTGATGGTCTGGGGTTGTTTTGCTGCTTCAGGACCTGGAAGGCTTGCTGTGATAGATGGAACCATGAATTCTACTGTCTACCAAAAAATCCTGAAGGAGAAAGTCCGGCCATCTGTTCGTCAACTCAAGCGATCTTAGGTGCTGCAACAGGACAATGACCCAAAACACAGCAGCAAATCCACCTCTGAATGGCTGAAGAAAAACAAAATGAAGACTTTGGAGTGGCCTAGTCAAAGTCCTGACCTGAATCCAATTGAGATGCTATGGCATGACCTTAAAAAGGCGCTTCATGCTAGAAAACCCTCAAATAAAGCTGAATTGCGACAATTCTGCAAAGATGAGTGGGCCAAAATTCCTCCAGAGCGCTGTAAGAGACTCATTGCAAGTTATCGCAAACGCTTGATTGCAGTTATTGCTGCTAAGGGTGGCCCAACCAGTTATTAGGTTCAGGGGGCAATTACTTTTTCACACAGGGCCATGTAGGTTTGGATTTTTTTTCTCCCTAAATAATATAAACCATCATTTAAAAACTGCATTTTGTGTTTACTTGTGTTATATTTGACTAATGGTTAAATGTGTTTGATGATCAGAAACATTTTGTGTGACAAACATGCAAAAGAATAAGAAATCAGGAAGGGGGCAAATAGTTTTTCACACCACTGTATACACACCGGCCACTTTATTAGGAACACCTTACTAGTACCGGGTTGGACCCCCTTTAGCCTTCAGAGCTGTCCTAATTCTCCATGGCAGAGATTCAACAAGGTGATGGAAACATTCCTCAGATTTTGGTCCATATTGACATGATAACATCACACAGTTACTGCAGATTTGTCAGCTGCACATCCATGATGTGAATCTCCCACTCCACCACATCCCAAAGGTGCTTTACTGGATTGAGATCTGGTGACTGTGGAGGCCATTTGAGTCCAGCGAACTCATTGTCATGTTTAAGAAACCAGTTGGAGATGATCTGAGCTTTGTGACATGGTGTGTTATCCTGCTGAAAGAAGCCATCAGAAGATGGTGGTCATAAAGGGATGGACAAGGTCAGCAACAATACTCAGGTAGGCTGTGGCATTTAAATGATGCTCAGTTGGTACTAAAGGGCCCAAAGTGTGCCAAGAAAATATCCCTCACACCATTACACCACCACCAGCAGCAGCCTGAACCGTTGATATAAGGCAGGATGCATCCCTGCTTTCATGTTGATGACATCAAATTCTGACCCTGACTGTCACAGCAGAAATTGAGACTCATCAGACCAACTTTTTTCCAATCTTCTGTTGTCCAGTTTTGTTGAGTCTGTATGAATTGTTGCCTCAGTTGCCTGTTCTTAGCTGACAGGAGTGTCACCCGGTGTGGTCTCCTGCTGCTGTAGCCCACCTCCTTCAAGGTACAACATGTTGTGTGTTCAGTGATGCTCTTCTGCACACCTCAGTTATAGCGAGTGTTGAGTCCCTGCTGCCTTTCTACCAGCTCTAACCAGTCTGGCCATTCTCTTCTTCTGAACTTCTGGCATCAACAAGACATTTTCACCCAGAGAACTGCCGCTCACTGATATCGCAAACGCTTGATTGCAGTTATTGCTGCTAAGGGTGGCCCAACCAGTTATTAGGTTCAGGGGGCAATTACTTTTTCACACAGGGCTATGTAGGTTTGGATTTTTTTTTCTCCCTAAATAATGAAAACCATCATTTAAAAACTGCATTTTGTGTTTACTTGTGTTATATTTGACTAATGGTTAAATGTGTTTGATGATCAGAAACATTTTGTGTGACAAACATGCAAAAGAAAAAGAAATCAGGAAGGGGGCAAATAGTTTTTCACACCACTGTATACTTTAATTCGCTTTATCTTGGTAAAGATTGTGTTGGCTGTATGCCATGTTGGACCCACCAGGCCATCCTATCCTTAGTGTAACCCTCTCACTGTTGCCCCTGAACAGTCATTTCTCTCCTATTGCATGGGAATGGTGACAGCCCAAAAGAATTAAAAAATAGATTGTCTTAGTATCTTTTAGGTTTCTATTATACAACAATATGATTAGAAAGAAATCAAATGGAGACATTTTCTTTTGTCTCATGCTTCTCAGATCACACAAGTATCTCCTCTTGGGATCTCAGCAAAGTCACACAATGGGCCCAGATTTTCCAAGTCGTGTCTTGACATTTTTTTTGCAGTTTAAAAGTGTGTACATTGTGTGCTCAGTAATATGTGGTGAAATGTATGGACAGTTGTTTGTGGTAATAAAACACTTTACTACGATTACAAAATTGTAGCCCTTGCTGCTGAGTAATTCTAATATTTTCTCCTTTTTATGTTGCTTTGCTTCAATTAGATACTCATGCTAGAAGAAAAGGCAGGTAATGTGGCCTAATGGTTAAGACTTTGGACTTCAAATCCTGAGGATGTTGTTTCAAATGCCACTACTGATACTGTGTGACCATGAGAAGGTCAGTTCACCCGCCTGTGCGCCAACTGGAGGAACAAAAGTAATGTAACTGATCATATCTCAAATGATGTCAGTCACCTAAGACAGATTGAGGCATCAGTCCAATAATAAGTAAAAAATATGAAGTCTTGAAAGAGATTTCACAAAATATAACATGCGTTTCAATTTGACTCCTTTTACCTCAGTTGCATCGCACGTCTCCTTTTTGTTTGAAACTGTTTTCCTAAGGAATTTTAGGAGATCACCTGTGACAAAGTTGATCCTTAAATGAAACAAATGTTTTCAAAGAAACAATGTGTTTTATTACTACTGTCCATACATTTCATAAATACGGACACAGTGAAGAAAAAAAAATCTAAATGTCGAGATTAAAGTCGACATGTTGACTTTATTCTCGACATTTCCACTTTATTCTCGACATTTACACTTTATTCTATTGTTTATTTTGTCAGTAGAATGTCGCAAACTAAACATCTGGAGAACTATCTGTGACGAAGTTGGTTCTTAAATCACTTTAAGTTTCATGAGCAATTAAAAATCAGCCTTTGAGTAGTAAAGTTTTCCTATGGGTTAGGCCATTTGTAAATACCCACAGGAATGAAAAATAAAACATTTCCTTAAACATCTTCTTGGTTTTGGTTGAGTCTCACAAGGGTCTTCTCTTGAGTTCCAGCAGAGATCCCACCAGATTCACAAAATGGGCTCAGATTTCCCAAGTAGTGACATTTTTTTTTTCTTTGTGCAGTTTGAAAGTATTTGTACGGAAGCGTATTAGGGCCACGGGTGAAAAAAAAAATACGGACACAGTGAAGAAAAAAAAATCTAAATGTCGAGATTAAAGTCGACATGTTGACTTTATTCTCGACATTTACACTTTATTCTATTGTTTATTTTGTCAGTAGAATGTCGCAAACTAAACATCTTAAAATGAATATTTAATTTACTAGATTTTCTCAAACCCCTTCATTAATTGATGTAGCACATTAAATGCTTTATATTAAGTGTTCCCCGACCCAGTTTTTAATCTCTATGCGCTTCTTCAACTGACTTCCTCTTGCACTGAGAGGCGCAGACAGCGATCGCCGCACATTGACTTCATGATGTTTCTGCTCTAAGAACATTCAGAATACTAAGAGAAATACTTGATATCTTCTTCACGATGAAATGCACTAAAGCATGTATTAAACATGGGTGGCGGGGGGCACGGTGGCGTGGCTATAGAGCTGCTCCCTTGCATTAAGGGGTCCCCAGTTGTATGTTCAGTGTAGTACAAAGTCCCAAAAACTGGATATATGAATGGGTATCGCACAGGTTTAACTTAAATATTGTGTAAATATTGGGCTTGGTGGGTCGGAGACACGAACACAGGATTAAATGGATGTTCTTCTGAGCGGGCTTTCTTTATTGCATGCGTGCTGTCTCTATCTGACGTACTAAACCTCCAGTTTCTATCCTTGCTTTTTCTTTCTGCACATAACCAATCACCACAAGATAAACGTCTTTGTGAAATTAAAACAAGTTATAAACTTAGACCTCGGAGTTTTCAGAACTTTAAATTATTAAAGCATGTGGGGCATGGTGCTTGCTGGGATGGAGTTTTCAGAAATTAAAAAAAAAAATCTTCATTATACATGTTTAATTATGCCATCCATTCAGGGTTGCGCCCATCCCAGCAAGCATCTTGTGCGAGGCAGGAGTAAATCCTGAATGAGACGCCAACACATCGCAGGGTGAATACGTGCAACATATAAAGTAGCAGGGTCAATAATACATAACACAACCCCACATCCTACATGTCTTTGAAAGGAAACTGAAACACGCCGAGTAGACCCACCAGAAAAAACATGCAAACTCAAGGCAGGGAACACCCGGGACCCCCTTGCTGCGAAGCAGCAGTGCAACCACCACGCCACCGTGCCCCCATATGCTTTAATACATTTTAAGTACTGTACATTTTAAGTTTTGAAAACTCTGGGGTCTAGGTTTATAACTTGTTTTAATTTCACAAAGACGTTTATCGTGTGGTGATTGGTTATGTGCAGAAAGAAAAAAACAAGGATTGCAACTGGAGGTTTAGTACGTCAGATAGAGGCAGCGCGCATGCAATAAAGAAAGCCCGCTCAGAAGAACATCCATTGAATTCTGCGTTCGTGTCTCCGACCACCACATCACGAACCCAACATTTACACGATTTTCCAGTTAAACCTGTGCGATACCCATTTATATATTCAGTTTTTTGGAGCCTCGTCACACTTGCCATAAAGTTCACTACACAGAACATACAACTGGGGACCCCTTAATGCAAAGGAGCAGCTCTATAGCCACGCCACCGTGCCCCCCGCCACCCATGTTTAATACATGCTTTAGTGCATTTTAATCGTGAAGAAGATATCAAGTATTTCTCTTAGTATTCTGAATGTTCTTAGAGCAGGAACATCATGAAGTCAATGTGCGGCGATCGCTGTCTGCGCCTCTCAGTGCAAGAGGAAGTCAGTTGAAGAAGCGCATAGAGATTAAAAACTGGGTCGGGGAACACTTAATATAAAGCATTTAATGTGCTACATCAATTAATGAAGGGGTTTGAGAAAATCTAGTAAATTGAACATTCATTTTAAGATGTTTAGTTTGCGACATTCTACTGACAAAATAAACAATAGAATAAAGTGTAAATGTCGACTTTAATCTCGACATAAATGGCGAGAATAACGTGGAAATGTCGAGAATAAAGTCAACATGTCGACTTTAATCTCGACATTTAGATTTTTTTTTCTTCACTGTGTCCGTATTTTGTTTTCACCCGTGGCCCTAATACGCTTCCGTACAAATACTTTCAAACTGCACAAAGAAAAAAAAATGTCACTACTTGGGAAATCTGAGCCCATTTTGTGAATCTGGTGAGATCTCTGCTGGAACTCAAGAGAAGACCCTTGTGAGACTCAACCAAAACCAAGAAGATGTTTAAGGAAATGCTTTATTTTTCATTCCTGTGGGTATTTACAAATGGCCTAACCCATAGGAAAACTTTACTTCTCAAAGGCTGATCTTTAATGGCTCATGAAACTTAAAGTGATTTAAGAACCAACTTCGTCACAGATAGTTCTCCTAAAATTCCCTAGGAGACATCGCTTCTGACAAAAAGGAGACACGAGATACAACTGAAGTAAAAATTGACAATTTTCTTTGAAAAGCATGCTATATTTTGTAAGATCCATTCTTGTTTTAATCTCTTTCAAGACTTCACATTTTGATTTATTACTGAAGTGATACCTTTATTCAAGGTGACTTACAACATCTCAGATATGATTGGTTACATTGATTTTGTTTTGCTAATTGGAGCAGAGGCAGGTGAAGTAACTTGCTCATTGTGTTGTCAGAAGTGGGATTTGAACTCACAATCTCAGGGTCTAAAGCCCAAAGTCTTAACCACTATGCTATACTGCCTGCCTGTTCTTCCAGATATGATCTAACCGGAGCACAGCAATATAAATTAGAGCAACCAATAGTTTTATTGAGAAGCAAGTAGCACAGTTTTGTAAGCAGAGTAAAGTTGCTTAATTAAGAGAAATAATGGTCCATATCAGTCAGTCAGTCATTTTCCAACCCGCTATATCCTATAACAGGGTCACAGGGGTATGCTGGAGCCAATCCCAGGCAGCACAAGGTGAAAGGCAGGAACAAACCCCACCACAGGACACACCAGGGACAATTTAGGATGGCCAATGCACCTAACCTGCATGCCTTTGGACTGTGGAAGGAAACCGGAGCAAACCCACACAGACACAGGGAGAACATGCAAACTCCACACAGGGAGGACCCAGGAAGCGAACCCTGGTCTCCTTACTGCGAGGCAGCAAGCGCTACCACTGTGCCACCCAAAGGTCCATGTGGTGTTCATATATTACACACCACACAATGCAAATACTTTCAAATCGCAAAAGAAAAAAAAAGAATGTCAAGACACTACTTGGAAGATCTGAGCCCATTATGTGACTTTGCTGAAATCTCCGGGGTATTTTTTCTCGGTAGAAAAATCTGAGATGCAGGAGACAAAAGACAATTTCTCCATTGTACTTCCTTCTGATGTCATTGTTGGAAAGCAGAATGCAAAAAGATATTAAAGAGATCTCATTTTTGATTTTTTACTCCTGTGGGAAGGTTTCTGGTAAAAATAAATAAAAATAAATAAATAACCCAGTTTTTCATGAATATAAAAAGTGAAATGTATCCAAGACTTCAGCCCATTCACCTTCATCAATATATATATATAGTGTGATAGGGGGCGGGGGGTATTGGTTCTAAAGTTTTACTTATTATGAACATGTTTTCTTAAGTTTTCATATGCTGGGTTTATGTCCAAATGTCTGTTGATGGCGTTCTTTGATAGCCAAGATTCAGCCAGCTCTCTGGCACTTTTAGTACTGGACTTAAATCTACATTGTCCCAGTTAATCTCTTACACACACATATATATATATACACACACACACATATACATATATATACATATATATATATTTATATATACATATATATACATATATATATATACTCAGCAAAAAAAGAAACGTCCCTTTATCAGGACTGTGTATTTCAACAATAATGTTTTAAAAATCCAAATAACTTTACAGATCTTCATTGTAAAGGGTTTAAACAATGTTTTCCATGCATGTTCAATTAACCCTAATCAATTAATTAACATGCACCTGTGGAATGGTCGTTAAGACCTTAACAGCTTACAGAAAGTAGGCATTTAAGGTCACAGTTCTAAAAACTCAGGACACTAAAGAGACTTGTCTACCGACTGTGAAAGATGCCCAGGGTCCCTGCTCATCTGCGTGAACGTGCATTAGGCCTGCTGCAGGGAGGCATGAGGACTGCTGATGTGGCCAGGGCAATAAATTGCCACGTCCGCACTGTGAGACGCCTAAGACAGCGCTACAGGGAGACAAGAAGGACAGCTGATCATCCTCGCAGTGGAAGACCACGTGTAACAACACCTGCACAGGATCGGTACATCTGAATATCACACCTGCGTGACAGGTACAGGATGGCCACAACAACTGCCCGAGTCACACCAGGAACACACAATCCCTCCATCAGTGCTCAGACTGTCCGCAATAGGCTGAGAGAGGCTGGACTGAGGGCTTGTAGGCCTGTTGTAAGGCAGGTCCTTACCAGACATCACCAGCAACAACGCCTATGGGCACAAACCCACCTTCGCTGGACCAGACAGGAGTGGCAAAAAGTGCTCTTCACTGATGAGTCACGGTTTTGTCTCACCAGGGGTGATGGACGGATTCGTGTTTATCGTCAAAGGAATTGAGCACGTCTGGGACCTGTTGGATCGCAGGGTGAGGGCTAGGCCATTCCCCAGAAATGTCCAGGAACTTGCAGGTGCCTTGGTGGAAGAGTGGGGTAACATCTCACAGCAAGAACTGACAAATCTGGTCCAGTCCATGAGGAGGAGATGCACTGCAGTACTTCAAGCAGCTGGTGGCCACACCAGATACTGACTGGTTCTTTTGATTTTGAGCCTCCCTTCATTCAGGGACACATTGTGAAACATTTTTAGTTTATGTCTTATGGTGTTGACTCTTTTAGTGTTCATACAAATATTTACACATTAAGTTTACTGAAAGTAAAAACAGTTGAAAGTCAGAGGACGTTTCTTTTTTTGCTGAGTATATATACATATATATATGCACACATATATATATACATATATATATATACACATATATATACATGTATATATATATAAATATATATATATATATATATATATATATATATATATATATATATATATATATATAGTGAAGTATAGCGGCCCGGACACACACAGACGGACACCGTTTTAATCATCACCTTCGTTTATTTACACAATGCTATACAAAAGTCAAGTGCACCGCCACCAAACCCCCAGCTCCCCAAAGTCCACAAACACAGTCCTCTTCACACAAATACTCAGGCCTCTCTTCGCCTCCTCTGCCTCGACCTTGTCCTCCTCCTCACCCGACTCCAGCCTTGATTGCAGGGGCGGCTCCTTAAGTAGGTGGCTGATTGGTGACCACACCCAGCCACCTGCCACAGTACTCCCCCGCTAGCTGGGACCTCCCGGTACCAGCGGACCATTCCGCGAGGACGAAGACGCCTCAGCGCCAAGCCGACACATTGCAGGGTAGGGCCCGAGCCTGTAAAGAAAACAGAAAAACAAGGGGCGGGGACATTGCCCTGACGCAGCCCCTCGGCTCGTCCTTTCAGCTGGGCCAACGTTCTCCACTCCAATCAGCCCTCTGTTGCTCCCCCGTTCAGCTTCCTCGTGCGGTAAGTCGGCGGTCCCTGCCATGGAACCACCCGTGGGCTCAGGCGTTGTGTCCAGCTCCCATGCTGCAGGGTTTTCCTCGGCCTCCGCAGAGGACAGCCCTTCACGTGACGTGCGCACCCAGCGACACGTCCTCCCATGTCGGAGGAACTGGCTTCCCCAAGCCGTTTCCTCCGCTTACTTTGGGACGCCGCAGCGGCTTGGATCTGCTCATTGTAAGAGCACAGACCCGGCCACGCTGGCATCCGGAGCTTTACGGGGTCGGTCTCACCTACCTTCCCCGCTGTACCTCTCCGTCCAGGAGCTCCTGCAGTGCGACGATCCTTTTCCGCCTGCGGCGCTCGACTTGACGTCACTGCCATCCCTTCTGAGTCCAGCGTCTCCGCCCGGAGGGCACATCGCTCGGCCGGCGGCGACAGCACAAGGTGCAGTTCGTCTTGCAGCTCCTGCAACACAGCCGCCAAGGAGAGAGAAGCAGCCGGCGGTGGGCTTACCTTGTGCGGGTTCCACCGACGGACTGCTCTCTATGGGCCTTCCCTGCGCCCACTCGGGTTTCTGGGTGCACGGACGGACATTCCCTGCTCTCGCCTTCGACCAACCGCTGGCAAGAGAACAGGACACGCTGTCCAATCCCGTGTCTGTATCGAGGAGGGACTTTTGGCTGGCCTTCTCGCTCTCCTCTCTCACTCGAGAGCGTCTTTCCAGGCAGCTCTGTTGCTGCTGCGGCTTCCGCAGCCACAGCCTCTCCGTCTCGGAAGCCCTTTCCTGGGCTCCGCGTCGGCGAGCCACCCCCCAAAAACAAAGTCCTTCAATGGACCCCCAATGGTCCATACAGCACTTCGTTGCTGCGGGGTTGGGTGCACACCGCCCCTGCGGCACGTGGGTGGGCTCCCCTGTTGTGCCGGGCCCTTCACAGAAATATTTATCACTGCAGGTCCCCACCTTGACCCAGGTGGAGCATCCTGCCGGCTACGCCACTGTGAACTCTGGCTCCGGCACAGACAGACGGACAACATGTTTTCACCCATAACACTGTTTATTTACACTATATATAATATTTACAATGTCCAAAGTCACGTGCACTCACACCCCAGTGCCTCTGCACCGATTTCCCCAAAGTCCAGGGCCCACAGTCTTTGTGCCTTCCTGGCCGCCTCCCGTCCTCTCTCTCCAGTTCAGTCCTGCTACCTCCCGATATCCACCAATAACTGGAGGGAGGCGGCCCCTTTTATGGGAACCCGGATGGGCTCCAGCTGCTCCCCGGCAATTAGCACTAGCCACACCCCTGTGTGGCAGAAGTGCCGCTGCGCACCGAAGCCGTCCGGGTGTCCCTGTCGTCTTCCCCCCGGCACTTCCTGGTGTGGCGGAAGTGGCGGAAGGAAGTGCCGGGCTCCCGGGATAATTAGGCACTGGGGCGCCGCCTGGCGGTGGCCACGGGTCCCTACAGGGCTGGGCTTCCAAGCCCTCTACCTGCGGCCCCCAACAGAACCAGGACGGACGCCCCCTTGCGGTCTGGAGGAGGCACAAGCCCTCCTCATGTCCTCCTGGGCGTCCTGGCCGGGCTCCAGCCCCGGCCGGGGACCACAATATATATATATATATATATATATATATATATATATATATATATATATATATATATATATATATAATAATGTAAGTATAAGACAATTTGTCCTCAGTTTCATTATATTTTTCTACTGAGCTGGCAACAAGCGCGTAAAGTTGTCTATATTTCCTTTTGGTAGGCTCCAGTCTGTTAGCTTGGGCGTTCACTAAAGTGAGTTTATGGCATGCTAAATCCCTCCGCAATCCGTTGAAATGCATCCATTATCCATATATTCGGATGACTGCAATGAAATAGGGAGTTTAAGGCATTGTGGAACACTTCGCAACAATTAGTAGTTCTTGGCGATTCGTCAAGAGCGGCATCGTAATGGTTCCATGTTCTTTCACAGGAATTGCAAAATGAATCGTTGATGGATTCGGCAAGTGCTTCTCTGCTCGGTGATTTCGAAGACTTCTGGCAAGAGACGAGTGCTTCGGAATATAAGCCAGAGCATCATTGCTCACTACTGATAAGATGTCCCCAATGACATTGCAAGAAGTAGCATTCACAGCTGCCATGGCTTGTCGCATTCGACTTCTGGCGATGTTTGCTCCAGCTTTCTGGGGACAGGAGTCATGACCAGAGGCAGGCCCACAGCCAGAAATATTTGGGCCTCAGACAACTGGGTACGTGTGAGCCCCTCTGCCTTCCGCCGGGTCTCCACATGCCAAAAACCTTCAAATACGTATACAAAATGATCGAAATGTAATTTATCTGACAGCGACAATGTTGCATTTATGAATACCATACTTGATGCGATGGGTTAAGCCTTCTCGCACATCAAAGTTTGACTATGAGAAGGAAAGCCAGTGCTAACGGAAGCTCATAGCGGAATTGAAAAAATACAATAATGAGACAGGCCTATGTATTATCTAACGTAACGTAATGGTACAATTATACCAATGCAATGAATAGGAGTAACATCTGAACATTTTAATATATACTAGCGGTTAGGGTTATCTACATGGTGCACAATCAGTATGGTAACTTGCTGTATCAAACTTCAAAGTTTTCAAAAAATCCGGGTGATCCAGAATCTTTAGTGATACACACAAAACCAACGTACACTCGTCACTGCTTTAAAAGCAACAATAAACACCCAAGCGAATGAATTATCAAACTACGGAGACGGACTTCTGCTACACCACACACGTCAACATCCACGATAGTCCAACCAGTCCATCTCCTTCCGCTTATCCATCCATCCATCCATCCATCCATCCTCTTCCACTTATCCGAGGTCAGGTCGCGGGGGCAGCAGCTTAAGCAGAGAGGCCCAGACTTCCCTCTCCCCGGCCATTTCTTCCAGCTCTTCCGGGAGAATCCCAAGGCGTTCCCAGGCCAGCCGGGAGACATAGTCCTTCCAGCGTGTCCTGGGTCTTCCCCGGGGCCTCCTCCCCGTTGGACGTGCCTGGAACACCTCACCAGGGAGGCGTCCAGGAGGCATCCTGATCAGATGCCCGAGCCACCTCATCTGACTCCTCTCGATGCGGAAGAGCAGCGGCTCTACTCTGAGCCCCTCCCGGATGACTGAGCTTCTCACCCTATCTTTAAGGGAAAGCCCAGACACCCTGCGGAGGAAACTCATTTCAGCCGCTTGTATTCGCGATCTCGTTCTTTCGGTCACTACCCATAGCTCATGACCATAGGTGAGGGTAGGAGCGTAGATCGACTGGTAAATTGAGAGGTTTGCCTTACGGCTCAGCTCCTTTTTCACCACGACAAACCGATGCAGAGCCCGCATCACTGCGGATGCCGCACCGATCCGCCTATCGATCTCACGCTCCATTCTTCCCTCACTCGTGAACAAGACCCCGAGATACTTGAACTCCTCTACTTGGGGCAGGAACTCTTCCCTAACCCTGAGAGGGTACGCTAGTGCACAACAATATCGCTGTTGTCTGAGACAGAACAGCGCCTGTGTGTGTGAAACGGCGGCGAAGTCAATCCATCATCCACGCACCCTGTACAACAAACATACTACTCAACGTCAAGCTCAAGGACGTCGGTGTCGGCTCTCCTTTGTCTTTGAGGTGCGTGCCGCTGCCGGCCCCCTTTGACAAGCGTGCTTCACACGACACGAGCACGATATCTATACTTGTGTGGAGCGTGCGGCTATTAAAACACTCACTGGTATTGTTGTAGGCTAAATGATTTAACTTTTCTATTACATGTAACTTGAATAATTGTCGGAATATATATCTACGCGCACAACATCAGCATAAAAAGAATCAAGCGTGCAGGGGCCCCCATCCGTTAGGGCCCCGGACCAGAGTCCCGTTTGTCCAGAGGCGTAGCTAGGGTTTTCAGCGCCCGGGGACAACTGAAGATTTCGCATCCCCTCCTGTTTGCCAAAATGCAATGGGGAAGGGAAAGAAATTTTTAAAAAATGTATTTAAAATAATACTATTTTAAGAAAAAAAATCATATACGTCTCCGAAAATGATAACGCCGCCTCGTGTTCTTTAAAATCTAAATCCGTCATTAGTTTTTGTAAGAAAAAAATCGCTTTCCGCATTTAAAAATGATTTTAAAGAAAGTATAGCAAATTATAAAGCAAAATAATTATGTATTTATAAAAACTGCATTACTTACAGTGTATTCGTATGAAAATATGATGGGGAAACGTCTAGACTTTTGCAGACATCTACTAGAATACTTCACCACGGCCCAATTAATTTTCTATCTAACACATAAACACAAATCACTTGGCACACAGAAATGGCGTTTGCAACAACTTAGACAATGATACCCTAATGCCTCATGTCAGTCGCGCGACCTGTTTAATAACGTCAGAAATGTTTCTGGGTGGGAGTCAAGCATGTTAGAGTAGTGGAGGGGATACATTATTGTCTGTTGGGTATATAGAACTAATACGTGCTTCGAAATCAGAAAGAGACAAAAACAGGACAAAGATATCTTCATACTGATGGAGTGATGGACTGAGTATGCAGATGTTTTTTATTTACTTTTTAGTACATTTAAGAATGGAAAATATTTCATTCTAAAATTTCGTGACATCAATTTGGCGCCCCCTGGATGCTGCGCCCGGGGACAGATGTCCCCCCTTGCACCCCCAAGGCTACGCCACTGGTCATGACAATGACTGGTTGGCTCTTGCACAATGTCTCCGTTCTTCCTTTTTTATTAAGGTATGGCACTTCGTTGATCGATTCTCACGGCACCTCCAAGTATCTATTTCCATTTGTTGTGCGAAAACGCAGATATTCAAATCCCTTGTAACCGAGAATTTGCTTGCCTTTCTGACTGGTCGAAAACTCCATCTCGCTTATTAAAAAAAAACGTCAACTTGCCTTGCTCGAAAGTTAGGGAAGATTAAAGAAAACTCTAACAAATTAAAACATACAAGCTTATAAAACAACGTTTAGTGAACAATTATACAATTTCGTACGGAAGCGTATTAGGGCCACGGTGAAAAAAAATACGGACACTGAAGAAAAAAACAAAAAAATAAATGTCGAGATTAAAATCGACATGTTGACTTTATTCTCGACATTTCCACTTTAATCTCGACACGTATGACGAGAAAAAAATCGACATGTTGACTTTATTCTCGTAGTCTGTCATTAAAGTAGAACATTGTAAACTAAACTACATCTTAAAATCCATCCATTTTCTAACCCGCTGAATCCGAATAGGGTCACGGGGGTCTGCTGGAGCCAATCCCAGCCAACACAGGGCACAAGGCAGGAACCAATCCTGGGCAGGGTGCCAACCCACCGCAGTACATCTTAAAATGAATATGCAATTTAGTAGATCTTCCCAAACCCCGTCATAAATTATGTAGCGCATGAAATGCTTTGTGTTAAGCGTTCCCCGTGCCATATTAATCACCATGTGCTTCTTCAACTGATTTCCTCTGCACCAAGACGCGCAAGCTGCGATCACCACACAGAATACATTAATTTCATGATATTCCTGCGCTCTGAACATTTACAATGCTAAGATGAACACGTGATATCATTTTCATTATGAAATGCATTAAAGCATGTACTAATCATGTGGGGGCATCGTGGCGTAGAGGTTGCACTGCTGCCTGGCAGCATGGGGGTCCAGGGTGTACCCTGCCTTGAGTTTGCATGTTCTCCTGGTGGGTTTACTCGGCGTGTTTCAGTTTCCTTTCAAAGTCATGTAGGCAGTGGAGTTTTGTTATGCTATATTGACCCAGGGGTATGTGTATGCTCGTATTCACCATGCACTGAGCTGGCGTCGCGTTCAGGATTTGTTCCTGCCTGGCACACGATGCTTGCTGGGATGGGCGCAACCCTGAATTGATGGCATATTTAAAAATGTATAACCAAGATTTTTTTTAAAGTTCTGGAGCCTCGTCACACCTGCCATAAAGTTCTCTACACTGAACGTACACCTGGAGACCCCTTACTGCGAGGGAGCAGCACTACCACCACACCACCGTGCATGTTCAATGCATTTCAACATGGAAATTATATCAAGTATTTATCTTAGCATTCTAAATGTTCAGAGAGCAGGAATATCACGAAGTGAATGGATTCTGTGCGGCGATCGCTGCCTGCGCCTCCTCAATGCAAGAGGAAGTCAGTTTAAGAAGCGTAGTGATTAACAACTGGGTCGGGGAAAACTTAACACAAAGCATTTAATGTGCTATACATTAAGTTACGACGGGGTTTGAGATTATTTAGTAAATTAAATATTTATTTTAAATTGAAGTTTAATTTACGACATTCTACTTTAATGACAAAATTAACTACGAGAATAAAGTGGAAATGTCAACTTTAATCTTGACATAAACGGCGAGAATAAAGTCAACATGTCGTCTTTATTCTCGTTATACGCGTCGAGATTAAAGTGGAAATGTCGAGAATAAAGTCAACCTGTCGACTTTAATCTCGACATTTAGTTTTTTTTTTTCTTACTTTGTCCGTATTTTTTTTTTCTTCACTGTGGCCCTAATACGCTTCCGTAAATTTCGTGTATTGCATTTGTATAATATAACATTTTTTTCTTGTTTACATATAAGCCATTGCCGTTCGCGCATGTGCCGTTTTTCCCGTGTGCGCATTTTTCCGTGCGCTTATATGATTGTGCGCTTTTTTCCTGTGCGCATCTTTCCGGTCACCGTTTCCAACTAACCGAACCCAAGCACAGCTGCCCTGAGGAACAGAAATTATTTTTAGTAATAAATATTTTCCCCTGTTTACACATTACATTGGTTTCCTTTGAGCTGATGCAAATTTTGATCAAGAAAAATGATTGATCTATACTCTCCAGCCAGTTTATTAGCTACACCTGTTCAACTGCTGGTTAAGGCAAATCTTTAATCAGCCAATCACATGGCAGCAACTCAACGCATTTTGGCCTACAGACATTGTCAAGACGACCTGCTGTCAAACAGCATCAGAATGGGGAAGAAGAAAGGTGACTGAAGTGACTCTAAGTGTGGCATGGCTGTTGGTGCCTGATGGGCTGGTTTGAGTATTTCAGAAACAGCTGATCTACTGGGATTTTCACACCCAGCCATCTCAAGGGTTTACAGAGAATGGTCTGAAAAAGGGAAAATATCAGTGAGCGGCAGTTCTCTGGGTGAAAATGTCTTGTTGATGCCAGAAGTTCAGAAGAAGAGAATGGCCAGACTGGTTAGAGCTGGTAGAAAGGCAGCAGGAACTCAACACTCACTATAACTGAGGTGTGCAGAAGAGCATCACTGAACACACAACATGTTGTACCTTGAAGGAGGTGGGCTACAGCAGCAGGAGACCACACCGGGTGACACTCCTGTCAGCTAAGAACAGGCAACTGAGGCAACAATTCATACAGACTCAACAAAACTGGACAACAGAAGATTGGAAAAAAGTTGGTCTGATGAGTCTCAATTTCTGCTGTGACAGTCAGGGTCAGAATTTGATGTCATCAACATGAAAGCAGGGATGCATCCTGCCTTATATAAACGGTTCAGGCTGCTGCTGGTGGTGGTGTAATGGTGTGAGGGATATTTTCTTGGCACACTTTGGGCCCTTTAGTACCAACTGAGCATCATTTAAATGCCACATCCTACCTGAGTATTGTTGCTGACCTTGTCCATCCCTTTATGACCACCATCTTCTGATGGCTTCTTTCAGCAGGATAACACACCATGTCACAAAGCTCAGATCATCTCCAACTGGTTTCTTAAACATGACAATGAGTTCGCTGGACTCAAATGGCCTCCACAGTCACCAGATCTCAATCCAGTAAAGCACCTTTGGGATGTGGTGGAGTGGGAGATTCACATCATGGATGTGCAGCTGACAAATCTGCAGCAACTGTGTGATGTTATCATGTCAATATGGACCAAAATCTGAGGAATGTTTCCATCACCTTGTTGAATCTCTGCCATGGAGAATTAGGACAGCTCTGAAGGCTAAAGGGGGTCCAACCCGGTACTAGTAAGGTGTTCCTAATAAAGTGGCCGGTGTGTATACAGTGGTGTGAAAAACTATTTGCCCCCTTCCTGATTTCTTATTCTTTTGCATGTTTGTCACACAAAATGTTTCTGATCATCAAACACATTTAACCATTAGTCAAATATAACACAAGTAAACACAAAATGCAGTTTTTAAATGATGGTTTTATTATTTAGGGAGAAAAAATCCAAACCTACATGGCCCTGTGTGAAAAAGTAATTGCCCCCTGAACCTAATAACTGGTTGGGCCACCCTTAGCAGCAATAACTGCAATCAAGCGTTTGATAACTTGCAATGAGTCTTTTACAGCGCTCTGGAGGAATTTTGGCCCACTCATCTTTGCAGAATTGTTGTAATTCAGCTTTATTTGAGGGTTTTCTAGCATGAACCGCCTTTTTAAGGTCATGCCATAGCATCTCAATTGGATTCAGGTCAGGACTTTGACTAGGCCACTCCAAAGTCTTCATTTTGTTTTTCTTCAGCCATTCAGAGGTGGATTTGCTGGTGTGTTTTGGGTCATTGTCCTGTTGCAGCACCCAAGATCGCTTCAGCTTGAGTTGACGAACAGATGGCCAGACATTCTCCTTCAGGATTTTTTGGTAGACAGTAGAATTCATGGTTCCATCTATCACAGCAAGCCTTCCAGGTCCTGAAGCAGCAAAACAACCCCAGACCATCACACTACCACCACCATATTTTACTGTTGGTATGATGTTCTTTTTCTGAAATGCTGTGTTCCTTTTACGCCAGATGTAACGGGACATTTGCCTTCGAAAAAGTTCAACTTTTGTCTCATCAGTCCACAAGGTATTTTCCCAAAAGTCTTGGCAATCATTGAGATGTTTCTTAGCAAAATTGAGACGAGCCCTAATGTTCTTTTTGCTTAACAGTGGTTTGCGTCTTGGAAATCTGCCATGCAGGCCGTTTTGCCCAGTCTCTTTCTTATGGTGGAGTCGTGAACACTGACCTTAATTGAGGCAAGTGAGGCCTGCAGTTTTTTAGACGTCGTCCTGGGGTCTTTTGTGACCTCTCGGATGAGTCGTCTCTGCGCTCTTGGGGTAATTGTGGTCGGCCGGCCACTCCTGGGAAGGTTCACCACTGTTCCATGTTTTTGCCATTTGTGGATAATGGCTCTCACTGTGGTTCGCTGGAGTCCCAAAGCTTTAGAAATTGCTTTATAACCTTTACCAGACTGATAGATCTCAATTACTTCTGTTCTCATTTGTTCCTGAATTTCTTTGGATCTTGGCATGATGTCTAGCTTTTGAGGTGCTTTTGGTCTACTTGTCTGTGTCAGGCAGCTCCTATTGAAGTGATTTCTTGATTGAAACAGGTGTGGCAGTAATCAGGAAATTGAACTCGGGTGTGATACACCACAGTTAGGTTATTTTTGAACAAGGGGGCAATTACTTTTTCACACAGGGCCATGTAGGTTCGGATTTTTTTTTCTCCCTAAATAATAAAACCCATCATTTAAAAACTGCATTTTGTGTTTACTTGTGTTATATTTGACTAATGGTTAAATGTGTTTGGTGATGAGAAACATTTTGTGTGACAAACATGCAAAAGAATAAGAAATCAGGAAGGGGGCAAATAGTTTTTCACACCACTGTATGTGTGTAACCTGCTTATTTCTGAACAGGTTCTTGGGGGATGCTGGAGCCTGTCCCAGCTAACCTAGGGTGCAAGGCAGGAAAAATCCAATGCTGGAATTGTTACCAAAGTACTAAATGAAGGGTCTGAATACTCCTATCAATGAGAGCTCAGTTTTTGATTTTTAATACATTTGCAGACTTTTCTGAAGACATGCTTTCACTGTATCATTTTGGGTTGTGGGGTGTAGATTGATGAGTAAAACGGGAAATGTATCTGTTTAGAATTAAATCTGCATTACAATGTCCAGGAAGTAAAGTACAATACGTTCATAACCCACTACATGTCCCGCTAATACTGTACATGTCATATTTTTACCAGATATTCACCACACTCAGCATTTATTGATTATGACGTTGGCTTGTAACTGATCGTAGGCACATTTACAGCATCTTACAGTGCAAATACAGTACGGCGACACTGACACCTTAACCACAGTCGGTTAACTCGGCACTGCAGCACCACGGTGACTTTCAGATCTGCAAACGTGAAACTTGATTTGATCTGTGCGGTACACAAAGCCGTTCAACAATTGCAAGTCAGCAAAGACATTTCAGCGCATGCATAGCAGGATGTAGACTGGTGGCTTCTGATCACAGGGGGGGACCACCGTGACTGCAGCTTTTTTGCTTCAACCAGTTTCCCAATCAGTCAGTCGCCTTCCCTCTGATTGACTTCTGTCCTGGTCAAGCCAAGGTCCCTCTCCTGGTTCGTTTTTAAAGTGCTCTTTATTCTTTTCATTGATTTCTATTGTTTTTTGTAAAATTGCTCAGTTCATTTATTATTTTTTTAATTATCTGTTGTAAGGGATAGCAGACATGGGCTGGCGTCCCAGCTGGGTTAGTTCAAGTTTCCTTACCTGGCACACCAACTAGGCTGGGTGGTTCCTGCTGCAGCCAGGAAATGGAGAGGAAAGACTATGCTGGCATCCCAGAAGTTCTTGACAAAGGATCCTAAACCGGCCAAGATGCCAGTACAATGGAAGGACAGGGGAATGCAACTTACTTGGGTTATTTTCTCCCCCAAAATGCTAGGTGCCAGCATTCCTGGGTTACCATACCTCTACAGATACCCACAGGGCATGTTGAAAACTGTAGTCCCATGGAACAGCCCTGTTGGGTTCCGTGGGTGCTGCCAGCGGGGAGCTGAAGGGATTCATGTTCCTGACTTTATGGGACTTCTGCCTAACCGAGGGACAATCTCATGACACCAGAAGTACTCCCGGGACCTAGATAAAGGAAGCAGCTCCACTTCAGTACAGGGAGTGGGAGTCGGGAGAGGAGCAGGACAACACTCACCCGGAGGAAGGAATGGAAAAAAAGGAAGAGAGAAAAGTATCTGTGCTTATGATTTTGAATGACCTGTGAAGGTATTTTGTGCAATAAATCATTTATTTGCACCCAAGATTTGTGTTTGTGAGGTTGAGTCTGGGGTTTGGGGTGCGTCAACTCCCCTAGAGTGGCAGGAAAAAGAAAGGAAAAAAAATAAAGAAATGATCTGAGGAGCGAGCGACCAACACTACTTCCCTACTACGCCACCCCAAGTACAGAAACACACCAGTGAAGGCAGAGTGAAGTGAATAAAATGATTACTATAAGAAATTACGCACACTTAACAAAAACCCCTATATACATATTATCACGCTGCACACAAGCCACGGCACAAAACACTCAACCACATACACCACTAAATACATAAATATGACAAAGAGATTAAAATTATTCAATTCATTCAGAGTCCTTTAAATATTTACTGTTAGGCATGACCATCAACAGTCTGTGGTGGGGAATGATGTGCCAAGCCGTACCTCCCGTTCAGGGAACGTACTGCTAAACAGTCCCTTGTGCTGGCCCGTCAGGTCCTCTCCTGAATGCATTCACTTCAATCACCGGAAAAAGAAAATCATTTGTCCAGAAATGAACCTTCACCTGACGTTTTCCACGCAGGGTGAATAACTTTCCCTCTTGCCTTGCTTGTCCTTTCGGTCTGGCGTTGTCTTCTCTTTCTTCATCTTGTTCCCACCACACATTTACATAAGGGTGGCACGGTGGTGCAGTGGTATCGCTGCTGCCCCACAGTAAGGAGACCTGGGTTTGCTTCCCGTGTCCTCCCTGCGTGGAGTTTGCATGTTCTCCCCGTGTCTACGTGGGTTTCCTCCCACAGTCCAAAGACATGCAGGGTAGGTGCATTGGTGGTCCTAAATTGTCCCTAGTGTGTGCTTGGTCTGTGTGCCTCATGGTGGGGCTGCGGTGGGGATTTGTTTCTGCCTTGCACCCTGTGTTGGCTGGGATTGGCACCAGTGGACCCCCGTGACCCTGTATTAGGATATAGCAGTTTGGGAAATGACTGACTGACATTTACATAAGGTTTGCTCCTCCCCGTGCAGTCAGATTGGCCCTCAAAGCCAGGTGCTCCCTTCCCCATGTACCAATGGTCAGCCTTACACATTCAGCCATTCCACCATTACTGCCAGTGCCACATGCATATTTCAAGACAACCGTTACAACCTGATTCAAGGGAAAAAACCTTTCAGTAGCATTAGGTTACACAATGGCATTCTGTGGCATCAGTGGATGTATGGTAATCGTCAACAATACATTGTGTCAACCACCAGGGGGCAAGATGAGCCCTTTTTCTGCAGTAAATTGTCCATCACAGACTTCTACAGGTGAGTCCATCTTCATTGGCCTCATGACATCCTGATGTGGCATCTGCTTGGCTCATGAGTGTTAAGTCCTGCAGAGAGTGGTGAAGGTGGCCCAGACTCTTGTCTGCACCTCGTCTCGCAGGACAAGACCTGACTCTCAAACGAGAAGACACTCCTGAGTTCAACCCGTTAAAAAGTGTGTAGTGAAAAGTAGCAAAATCCTGCGCTTCAGAGGCTCCACCCACAGGGCTTCTTTCTAAAACACTCGCCCCCAGTTTCTCCAGTCCATGCATTTTTAAACCATCGCTGGGGTTTCAGGGAGAGAGCAGAAGAAACCGAACAAAAGACATAATGCTGACAGAAAAAAAATCTAAACCTTAAACTGCTGTCATCCATTCAGGAGCTCAGCCAGACAAGGTAACTGAAGCTTAATAATTAATTTGCACATTGTCATGAGCACTGTGACAGTGGACACACACACACACACACATGTAGACCACCACAGCTTCTGGGCTCCACACCTCTGAGTGGTGCCTCTGTTGCTCTGATACTTTTCTGTCATTTTAACTATTGTATCACTATATGACATGACAACAGCAAACAGAGTTTAGATAAGCATTGTGGTCTTCAGATATACGACGGGTTAAAATGTGGTTATTTCACCGTGGCACGTTTGCTTTTCCAATTAGACAATCGTGTTACATTTCTTTTGTTACTTGTTTAGATGTGCAGTCAGAAAGTGGATGTTGTGCAGCCTCATCTGTGCAACCACTGGTGATGTTAGGCAGATTTATTGATTCAGGTGTTTTGAGTGCTGAAATCCGCGTCTCCTGTGGCTCTTATCTCCACTCTTAGTCCTTTTGACGGAGTGTGACACGCCGTTTACTTTTAATTCATATTGTGCAGATCATATTTTCGTGAACTGAGCTGCTAGTTCTTTCAAGCTTACATCAACTCCTACACTATCGTCGTAACGATGGACAACAGAGAGCACACATGGCACCTGTGACAACTGTGACTTACAGCCTGGACACCTCTGCACATGGAGGACTGGGGCAGGGAGCACATCCATAGCATTACCTCCCCCAGAGCGGTAGGTGGCAGCCCCCCTGGGTTGCAGTGGGGCCTCAGACTCCTGCAGGGCTCCATGGCAGCTGAAGCTTAGTGCAGCACTGTTGGGTTCCATGGGCACCGCCTGGGGGTGCTGCAGGTGCTGCTGAGCCCTCAATTGCTGCACTTCCTCCACACCTGGAATTTTGGAAAAGGAGCACCTGCAGCAGGGGTCACCAAGTCCGGTGCTGGTGCTCATGTATAACGCTGTGCATAGAATTCACAGTATAACATGGTGTACGGACAAAAGCGGAAATGTGCGTACGCACAAAAAAATCCAGATGCATAAATCTGTGTGTTTGCCATCTTCCACGTTCTTCTGCTACATAAATGCCAGTCAGCGTGAAAAGTAACGCACATGCACGCGCCTGCTGCCCCACCCCAACTCCTCCCAGAATTACGCCTCTTTGAATATGCAAATCAATATAAATAGCCCTTAAGCTCAGCGCTCTGTGAAAAGACAATGGCAAAACCATGAGGAAAAATAGAACAATTTCAGAAAATACCAAGTGGAGGCAAAAAAAAAAAACGTACTATTTGTTGGTTTAAGCAGTGGTATAAACAAGGAAAGGAAATTCATCGAGTGACATAGCGTGTCAGAAAAACTCGAAAGCTCAAGTCGCACAGTGCCCGAAATAAAAAAGAAGTTGCATATCAAAGTCTCCGTGAAAAGGTGAGTATAACCCACCGTCTGAGTGTCATATGAAAGATTATTAGGGTACAGAGAAAAAAAAAGGCACACAGTGGGAAAAAAAGCACGAAATGTCAACTTTAATCTCGAAATTTCCACTTTAATCATGTAGTTTATTTTGTCATTATAGTAGAACATCATAAACTTAATCTTAAAATCATTTAAGATCAGGTCACTAATTAAGAAAAGGGTTAGAATGAAAACCCGCAGCCACTGTGGCCCTGAGTTAGCTTAAAGAATCAATTGTTAAAGGTTGGTCTTTTTTCCTTTTTTCTAGTAGGAAGCACCATGTCAAGACTCTCCATGGCTTGGCCCTTATCAATGGAGCTGCACGCTGCCACTTACAGGCACAGTTAGCCTTACATGGATGCCAGTGCAACAAGTACAGTAACCATTAATTGAATTATGAATTAGGCAGTCCAGTTTTCACATGTGGGTCCTCCTGATCTCAAACTTAATTGTAAGGGCTCTTTTATACTTCACGCTCAGAATGTGTATGTGCACGCATCATGGTTGCCACACATTCCCAGCGTTCATTTCACGTGTCCTCTGAGCAGGTCCTCAGAAATGAATGTGACACGTGTGCGAGTTGCAGTACCAGCAAAAAGTCGGGGGGCGCGGTGTGATAAAAGTCGGAACGTGACGTCAGAGTCTCTGTTTACTATCTACATGTGACAGAAAGACCTACAGGATCGATGTGTGCGCTTCGATGTTTGATGAATGGTTCGATGTGGTGAAGCAAAATGGCGACATACATTCGCATGCCGATATGTATTCGTGGAGCTTTTATATTCAAGTTTTCACATATTCCTGATCGTAATGACACAATACATTTTAAAAGTCTCACATACCGTCTTCTGTGCTGTCTTATTTTTCTGGGGCTTCCTCCTGACCTGACAGCAGCGGCAAACAGCAATAGATCACCACACAGAACACACTACATTTATGATATTCTAACTCTCTGCAAATTTAGAATCTTTAGATTTATACTTGATATCACTTTCATGATAAAATACATCAAAATATGCTGTTACATTTTACAGATAAATCGTTAATTTTGTTTAAGTAATGAGTACTCTTGATGATTACACACATGGGGGTGACACAGTGGCGGAGTGGTAGCACTGCTGTCTCACAGGGAGTCACGTCCCTTCTGTTCCCTGCCTGGAGTTTGCGTGTTTTCCTGCTGGGTTTCCACAGTGGGCTCCATTTTCCTTCCAAAGATATACAGATTTGGTGACACTAAAATGGCGCCAGTGTGTGTGTGTGAGTGCTCATATTCACCTTGTGATGAGCTGATGCCCCGTCCAGGGATTGTTTCAGCCCAATGCTAGCTGGAATGGGCGCATCCCTGGATTGATGGATTTAATCATTAAACATCCTTTTCAGAGATATTGTGGTAAGGTGTCATCGGAATTTAATGGATGTTTCAGGCAATTCACAGCACAGTGAAGCCGAACCTGTTCTCACCGTGATGATATCTAGCACTGCCACCTGGTGGATTCTTCCAGATTTACGTAAATTGCGCTCGCAAGTATGAACAATAAATCGCTTGCGTCGCTGGAGTGTACGCTGGAACACACGTCACATCGAGTGAAGTATAAACCTGGCCTTAGAATTGATTAACCAGAAGGCCATCAATCTTTAACAGCTCAAGATTAGGATGGGAGAACGAAGGGAGGGGTAATCAGGTGATGCTCCCCTCCAGGTGGCAAATATGTCCTGTGGACCAAAGATAAGATGGACCGGGAAGGACATTTGTTATGAGAAGGTCTACTAGGAAGGAGACCATATAGGATGAAGTCTACAAAGGCGATGGTATTGTTATGAGAAGGTCTGCAACACCAAGTGAATGTGGTGAGAAAAGCTGCTGAATGAGGTCATCACCATGAGAAACCCTGTACAGCAGATGTTGGGAAACTGGCGTGAAGGGGGGACATTTTGTGGTAAATATTGTAATAAATTTGGGGCTCACCAAACGCTCAGGGCTCATGTCCTGAACTGAGACAGACTTTATGTGCTCTTGCAGTTGCTTCCTATGCTGTGCAATAAAGCTGATATTCTGACTGCCTTTCTGAAGACTCTGCTTGTTTTTTTTTTACTGAAGATTTCTCCACAACAGTCACAGATGCCCGTGACCCTCTAGTTTTGCCAGGAGCCATAAGGCCTGCACTTCAGAACAGGTAACCCACCTAAAACTCAGCATGCTTGGGCCAGTATCTGGATAGGAGACCATCAAGGAAAAGCTTGGATTGCTTCAGAAAAACGTGTTGGTGAGTCCAGTAGGGCAGAGCCGGACTGACGTTTATAATCAGGGGCAGTTTTCCCGGTGACCTGGCCTGGCATTCAGAGCAAGCAGTGAAATAAACTTATGGTGAAATGATATAGTGCTATTATACTGGAAAACGACCAGGCGTTATTGTTCCTTTCAGTTTAACGTTGGAGGTTTCTGTTCTGGTTTCTTGTTTTTGTTCAAGTCAAGTTTTGACTTTGCGTGCGCAGGAGTGCCATGATGAGAGGTGCGTCCGTCTGGTGCTTTTGTGATTTATATGAAGATTGTTTAAAAGTTTATAATATACTTTGAATTACATTTGGATGTTGTATGGGTTTTGGTATTTGTTTTGTTTTAGTTTTGTAGCATATGGTCACATTTCTAATGTTTCTTTTTTCCTTTTCCCATCAGAGTGACTGAATAGGCAACACGAAATGTTTTATTTTTTTATTAATAAAACACATATGATTTGTATTTTTAAATGTACCTGTTGTTCTTTATTTCATGATAAGTTTGTTAATGAACGTGTTGTGGTAGTTCAGCCCAGACACAAAGAGGAAGACACAGAATGTCCCGAATACACACATGGTTTTTTATTTAATCTGTCCGTCTCTCCCGTCTGGACTTCTCCTGCCACCATTTATTCCTCTCCTCTCAAGCTTTGTCTTCTTCCTTCCGACTCCGGCTCTCTTGCTCGAGGGAGGTGGCCTTTTTTATAGCCACCCGGATGTGCTCTTTGATGGTCTTCTGGTGGAGAAGTGCCGCATGAGCACCCGGAAGCACTCCAGGTGTTCCTGGAATTCCTTATGGCATCCGACATCCAGGGCTCCACAATCCTCCAGGCGCACCCCCTCTGGCCCCAATAGGGTTGAGCTTCCATGCTCGGTTCCCATGGCCCCCAAACAGACCAAGGGGGCTGCCCTCTCATGGTCCAGGGGAGGTATAGTCCCTCTCCTGGTCTTTCCAGGCGTCCCGGCTGGGCATAAAAACCGGGCCGTCTGCCACAGTGTCTTGTTTTTATTTTGATATTTTTAAAGTGCGTCTCTCGTGCTCTGACAGTTAATCCTTAGCGTTATGATGACAGAGTGACTGAATAGGCTACACGAAATGAGTCTTTTGTCAACTGAAGAAATTCAAAGTGGTCTTTTTTGACCAACACTTCAAACTTTGTGGAAGAGTCTTCAGCGTTACCATCCAGATTCGGACAGCAGCTCGGCTGTGGAGATTTCAGACTCGCAGTTGAAACTGTAAACATAATCTCTGCACTGGGGATTCCACTGATGACTACTTTTTGTGATTCAGAGCTTTTTCCACATTTGTTTTGATATATAACATTATGGAACTACCCGGCTGATTTATTTATGAAGTGTTGTTCCACACTTTATCAGAGGTTGCCTTTAGACTAATATTTAAGAGTAAAATGTATGTGCAAACGTTGAATCTACCGTCTTCTCATTCGCAATAAACAATTCCAAAAGAAAATGGTGCTGGGTTTTTTTGAGTCTGTGCCTCCACAAGATAACTGATGTACAGTAATCCCTCCTCGATCGCGGGGGTTGCGTTCCAGACCCCCCCGCGATAGGTGAAAATCCACGAAGTAGAAATCATATGTTTCTTTGGTTATTTTTATATATTTTAAGCCCTTATAAACTCTCCCACACTGTTTATAAATATTCCCCGCAGAGTTATACAGCATAATCCCTTTGTATTCTCTCAGATATTAGGTAAGATTCATTGAAATTATGTATATAAACACACTGTTTATATACAGTAAAACCTAAATATTATTTTAAAGATATCGAGTGTCTCCGATATCACATATGTTACAACCATTACGATAGACAGGCCACCAGCAATAAATACGTACAATGCAACAAAAATAGTATACAGTAAATGTGTGTGTACAGTGACACTAAACGTACGTACATGTACTAAGTACTGTAAGTAGAAAATTAATTATGGTTACTCACCAACAATGACACAATGACTTGTCCGATAACAATGAGTTTTATTTTACTTGTCTGAACTTATCATGACTTACAAACCTGAGCGCACATTAAGATCTCAAGATGCCGGCCTGCTTAGGATTCCAAGGATTAATAAAATAACAGTGGGAGGTCGAGCTTTTAGTTACAGGACCCCTAAACTGTCGACTGGTCTGCCTGCTACTATAAGAGATGCCCCTTCAGTCTCAGCCTTTAAATCTCGGCTGAAGACTCACTACTTCAGTTTAGCATATCCTGACTAGAGCTGCTGATTAACTGTACAGACTGCATCTCTGTTGTTAGTCATTAGCACTATAACATAAGTAACATGATAATTATATTTGAATACTAACCCTCACCTATTCTGTTTCTGTTCTCCGTACTCAAATGTGGCAATTGGTGCCACGGCCCACTTGCCAAGTTGTTTGCCTGCCTATGGTAAAGTCATCCCTGATGGAGGATCACAGGAATCATGGGAAAGAGGGGTCCTTTCATCGGAGCAACGTTTCAGCCGTGGCATGGCCAAATGGGGAGGCAGCTAGATGGATGAGGTCTCCAGGACTCTAAAAATATCCAAACCTAATTATGTCATATCATCTACTGTGAAACCGTACTTCTAAAATTTTTATTATTATGCTGTATTAAGGAATTGTTCTGTTCTGTGTATTGTATTGTATTGACCCCCTACTTTTGACACCCACTGCACGCCCAACCTACCTGGAAAGGGGTCTCTCTTTGAACTGCCTTTCCTGAGGTTTCTTCCATTTTCCCTAAAAGGTTTTTGGGAGTTTTTCCTTGTCTTCTCAGAGAGTCAAGGCTGGGGGGCTGTCAAAAGGCAGGGCCTGTTAAAGCCCATTGCGGCACTTCCTGTGTGATTTTGGGCTATACAAAAATAAACTGTATTGTATTGTATTGTATTGTATTTTACTGCACAACAAAGGAGAGCGTTACAGCCCTTAAAGGAGCCACTTCAGGCGATTGTGTAGCACCGCCGTTGTTCATCTTCAATCCAAATCCCTAAAGCAGATTCCATCCAGACTACTGCCTTATTACATCCACTTACAACTCGTTTTGCACCCTGGTTGAAAGGACACTGCGGCCGTAGATCTTATATTCCTTTCCTACTTTTTAAATAAAAAGAATCGTAGCCTTCAACAAATCCAAAACGTTTACCTTTTCAACAATTGTTAACATCTTCCATTTGCGCTTGGGCACGGCCCCTGAAGCAGTAGCAGATCGTTTTGGAGCCATAATGAAGGGCTTGACTGTGAACAAAGATAAACACAAAAGAGCACAACTCTTTACACAGCGAAACACGTTGATGCTGAATGAGCGAGACGAGACTTCCTGGTTAACACTGCATTCAGTATGCAGGAACTTAACTGCGTGCTCTGATTAGTTAGCTTCTCAGTCATCCGCCAATAGCGTCCCTTGTATGAAATCAACTGGGCAAACCAACTGAGGAAGCATGTACAGGAAGTAAAAAAGACACATTGTCTGCAGAACCCGCGAAGCAGCGAAAAATCTGCGTTATATATTTAGTTATACTTTCATATAAAATCCGCGATAGAGCGAAACCGTGAAAGTCAAAGCGCGATATAGCGAGGGATTACTGTATATTGCATACCTGGCCGGGGTTAGACTTGCGATTCCCATCCTGAATGAACTTCCCAGTCCGGCCCTGCAGCAGGGGGTTCTTACCCTGTAGTCTGGGTGTTGAATCCCAAAGCCCCAGTGCATCGACTGGGACACTGCGCTGTAAATATGGTGCCATCCTTCAGATGAGACATTTCTATGGTCATTAAAGATCCCTGGGCATTATTGGTAATGAGTCAGGCTAAACTGCCCACCATGACCTTGTCCATTCCGGCCCCCTAGTCATCCCCTGTCTCTATTTGTATATCTATCTCTCTCTCACCCCTTCACTTTAGTACTAGGGTGCTTTACCGTGTTAGCCATTATGAATGTAGTGAGAAGTCAAGCAAAATGACCCCTTTTATTGGCTAACTAGAAAGATTACAATATGCAAGCTGTCGAGGTACCTCAGGCCCCTTCTTCAGGATAAGGTTTCATGCCTCTCTCACTATGGCTGCTGAGTTGTGCTTCTCAGTGGGGTCTTCTTTTCAGTCCATGGTGTGTGAGATGCTCCTTCATCATGATGGTGTGAGAGAGAGAGAGAGAGAGAGGGAGGGGTAAAGCAACCAAATCGATGCATTCTTTGTCCAAATCTGAGCCTCTGATTCAAACCAATCCCAAACAGCCATACTTCAGACCAGGCCACTTCTTCAGGCGAGATGTAATACAGAAACTGCACTGTAAAATTGTTTGTTGTAATTTTACAGTAAAATACTGGCAGCTGAGTTGCCAGCCACTTACTGTACTTTTACAGTGAAGCTGCTGTAGTTAACATTTACAGTATGGTGACAATATGGTGACAAGGCGAATGAGCCAGTTTGATATACGGTAAGCTGCAACGGCCCTATTAGTGCAGGTACTTTGAAACGGAATGCCCAAAGCAGCTCCATCTAATATTTTGAACTCCTTGTGATCGTCTTCTCCGATACACCATTTAGATCTGCAATCTGTCGTACTTTTAAACCGCATAACAGAAGGTGTTCTATTGACTCAGCTGGAATGTCAAAGGATGGACGTCCAGAGCAGTGAACTGCATCACCTGAACTGCAGTGTAGTCGAGTCCGTTCCACCTGTTCTTCGATAATTTCAAAAATAGTTTCATCTATGTCGGAGTCTAAAAGGGCCGCCAGCATTGTAATTTCTTCCGATAAATCTTCAGTTCTCTCTCTGAAATACGTAATATCTTCGGCAGAATCCATTTCATCGGCAGTAGTAAGCATTTTTCTAATTAATTCCTGTGCTATCGATTCACCAATCAGTAACTAGAAGGGGTGTTAGAGCCCACCCTCTCAACTTTGACGAGTGACAGTGACAGTTTTATTTCAAGTCGTATTTCATGACGGTTTGCAGGAATGTTACGGACAAAATGAAATAAATAAATAAGCAACGAAAAACATATTTCGTGACACATTATTTATTTATGCTCACATTTCACGGTACTTTTATTTATTTACGCATTTATTTATTTATTTTATAATTGTGTCTTTCATTTTTCTATTCTTTAATATGTAAATCACTTTGAGCTACTGTTTGTATGAAAATGTGCTATATAAATAAATGTTGTTGTTGTATTTATTTAATTAATTTTGTCTGAAATATTCCTCCATATGAAACATGAGAAACGTTAATCAGGTACAATTAGATATCTGCACTATTATGTCTTCATCCCAAGAATTATAATTCAAGGACTGTCAGGCAAGTTGAGTGTTCCTTGGACATCTGCTGAAGTGGCAAATGCCTGAAGTAAAAGAAAAAAAAAAAAAACGGACCCAACATTCAAGCAGACATTACAACATATAAGTCACGCATGCAATCATACATATGAAAATGTAAAAATATTTAACTCGCATCTTCTTGAAGCGTGAGTCCATCCATTTTCTTACTGAGGAGCTCATTTGTGGTGAATTTTGAGGAGAGTTAAGTCAAACTAATTACTGAACCAAAATGCTGCTTTGTCACAACAAACAATGCGCACAACATAATTAGCTTATTGTCTGACTCACTGTGATCTTTCCAGGCGCTGAACAGTTTGGTTGAATGAACTCTTAACAAGTCCTCTTCTTTCACGTACATTAAATCTTCTACTCCTCAGCCTACACATTTCTCAATTGACCGATGGAGTGGCTCCTCGGGAAGGCTTGGTATTACTCACAGTAAGGTTTGCTTAATCTCTTTTTGTTACTCAGACATCATTCTAGTAATGGAAAAGAATGACGAAGAACCATTACAGTCAGACTACACAAGGCAGGCAGATTATTTTGATTAATGCACACAGTAAGTGACCCTAATTTTGTGATGTCCATCTGTGAACTCCCTGGTCTACAAGGAAGTTATTTCTTTGAGACAACATGTACTGTACATTGCGAATCGACTGAATTTTCCCTGTTACAACACATTTCTGTCCAGAACAACATGCACGTTCTTTTTGCAAAGTGTTTCCTGACTGGAACATCTGACAGTCACAATATCTGTAAAAGTTGCTGCTCCTACTAAAATTTGCAACCGATCCACCAATGTAGTGTGAGCTGAGACTGTCTCCTGCTCTGGCACTTGACCCAAGTATTTAAAATCCTGCACAATTAAACTAACGGCATGTGGTCAATGCTTGACCTACAGAAACGTAACGGGATTGCACGCATGACACAAACCGCAAGAATCTCAGGTTTTTTTTTTCTTGATCCAAGTCACTTGGACAACTTCAAAGGAAACTTGATATAAGATTAAAACTAACGATTCTGAATCAGTATTAACACACTGTTCTCATAAATGTATCTGCCATTGGAAAAAATCAGAGAATATATTTTGTTCTGATTTCAGCTTTTGTTTCCTTATATTGTTTCCTGAATAATAAAACAGTCTTCTAGAGTTTGTTTAATAGGAATGTACTGTGAAAAGTTTTCCTTGCGTGATTCATTTTTTCTAAGGTAGATGGATACATCATCCATCCATCCATCCATTTTCCAACCTGCAGAATCCGAACACAGGGTCACGGGGGTCTGCTGGAGCCAATCCCAGCCAACACAGGGCACAAGGCAGGAACCAAACCCTGGGCAGGGTGCCAACCCACCGCAGTAGATGGATACATGATCTATAAAATAACAGGAACATAACTAGAAGTTTTAATGTGCTGACAAAATGGCAATATTGTTTCAAAATCATGATCACAAAATCGACGCTGCAGCATTTTAGGTTAGTTGGTTAATCTATTTGAGTCAGAAAAATATGCAACAACTCATTGCTTTAAGCAGGTTCCTTAGCTGACACTAACTGGTAACAAATAGCTAAGCTGCCACAACTGCTTTGACTAACTTTAAAGTTTAATGAGTTAAAAGAGTTTGGAACTTGTGTACTTTGTGCAAAATCACTTTGTCCTTATATGTAAAATGATAGCGCACGGTAACATCTGTTATTTCATAATGCCAGGATGTCTAACTGACATTTTACTTTAGAATGAATGTATGTGGTCTAATGACACACTGAGCAAAAGCGTATATGCAGAGTACTTTGTGATAATTTAAAAATAAAGATATTGTTTAAACAGTAACTGGACGAAATGGCTTTCCACTACAAGCAGGGCAAAACAGTTGTGTGGGCTATACAGGCTATTCGATACTTTAAGTGCAAACGAACGAATAAAGTTACGCAATTATACACACATACGAACACACATGCCGAGGATGTGAAACGATTGTCAAATGAATAACTAATGAACTCACTCACATAGACAAAAAAAAACGCACAAAAAATAAAAGAGACAGAGGCTCACCAAGTCAAAACGGCAATGAATTGTTTCTGGAACTTTCAATTCTCTCGCCTCACCACGCTGTTCCGGGTCTCACTCAACAATGGAAAGTGCAAAACGAACAATATTAAAAATAAATGATCTGAATAGGTGGAGTGAAAAAAAGATAAATAATTATAAGCTATAACATAATTAACAGGACATCAGAGAAGTTCTAAAAGTTTCTGAACTAAAACCTCTGCTCAGCTTGCACCGCTCTTACTTCCTCATTCAAACCAATCCCAGAATGCCTTGCTTGTACAGTATGTTACTGTATCTTAACTAGTTTACAGTATGTTACTGTATATTTGATATATTACTGTATTAAGTTTTAAAACAGCTCTTTGCTGTAGATGTACAGCCATTCTTTAAAATATTACAGCATGTTACTGCGATAAACAAAATACAGTAATCCCTCCTCGATCGCGGGGGTTGCATTCCAGAAAAAAGGTGAAAATC
Source organism: Polypterus senegalus (assembly GCF_016835505.1). Taxonomy (NCBI): domain Eukaryota; kingdom Metazoa; phylum Chordata; class Cladistia; order Polypteriformes; family Polypteridae; genus Polypterus; species Polypterus senegalus. The sequence goes on from NC_053168.1 coordinate 10,293,169, forward strand.
CGCGAAGTAGAAACCATATGTTTGTATGGTTATTTTTATATATTTTAAGCCCTTAGAAACTCTCCCACACTGTTTATAAATATTCTCCGCACAGTTATACAGTAAACCCTCGTTTACCGCGGTTAATCTGCTCCAGACAGATAAATGAATTTCCACAAAGTAGGATTCTTTATTTATAAATCTAATATTTTCACAGTTAGAGCATAGAAAACCTGTTTACGACCTTCTAAACACGTTTTTTAACATTATTAGAGCCCTTTAGTCAAAAGTTTAAACTGTGCTCCATGACAAGACAGAGATGACAGTTCTTTCTCACAATTAAAAGAATGCAAACATATCTTCCTCTTCAAAGGAGTGTTCGTCAGGAGCAGAGAATGTCAGAGAGAGAGAGAGAAAAGCAAACAATCAAAAATCAATAGGGCTGTTGGGCTTTTAAATATGCAAGCACCCCGATAAAGCGGCCGCATTGAAGGGATCAATGTGAAGTTAGTCTTTCAGCATTTTTTTAGAGGAGCGTCCGTATCTTCTAAGCAAACAGCCCCTCCGTTCACACCCTCTTCGTCAGGAGCAGAGAATTTTAGAGAGAGTGAGAGAGACAGAGAAAAGCAAACAATCAAAAATCAATACGGGCTGTTGGGCTTTTAAGTAAATGAAGCACCGCGATAAAGCGGCCGCATTGAAGGGATCAATGTGAAGGTAGTCTTTCAGCATTTTTAGAGGAGCGTCCGTATCTTCTAAGCCAACAGCCCCTCTGCTCACAGCCCCTCTGCTCACAGCCCCTCCGTCAGGAGCAGAGAATGTCAAAGAAAGTGAGAGAGACAGAGAAAAGCAAACAATCAAAAATCAATAGGGCTGTTGGACTTTTAAATATGCAAGCACCGCGATAAAGTGGCCACATTGAAGGGATCAATGTGAAGGTAGTCTTTCAGCATTTTTTAGAGGAGCGTCCGTATCTTCTAAGCAAACAGCCCCTCTGCTCACACCCCCTCCATCAGGAGCAGAGAATGTCAAAGAAAGTGAGAGAGACAGAGAAAAGCAAACAATCAAAAATCAATACGGGCTGTTGGGCTTTTAAGTATGCAAGCACCGCGATAAAGCGGCCGCATTGAAGGGATCAATGTGAAGGTAGTCTTTCAGCATTTTTTAGAGGAGCGTCCGTATCTTCTAAGCAAACAGTCCCTCTGCTCACAGCCCCTCTGCTCACAGCCCCTCTGCTCACACCCCCTCCGTCAGGAGCAGAGAATGTCAGAGAGAGTGAGAGAGACAGAGAAAAGCAAACAATCAAAAATCAATATGGGCCGTTGGAGCTTTGAAGTGTGCAAAGCACAGCATGGGAAGCATATCGTATATCATTGAGGAGTTTTATTTAATACGTAATACTTGCTCTGATTGGGTAGCTTCTCAGCCATCCGCCAATAGCATCCCTTGTATGCAATCAACTGGGCAAACAAACTGAGGAAGCATGTACCATAAATTAAAAGACCCATTATCCGCAGAAATCCACGAACCAGCGAAAAATCCGTGATATATATTTAGATATGCTTACATTTAAAATCCACGATGGAGTGAAGCCGCGAAAGTCGAAGCGCATGTACAGGAAAATACTGTAGGAAACTCGTTGTAAATTTACAGCAGTCCTTTACAGTGTGGAGTTCCCTGTGTTTATGTACACACTAGGACAAGTAACAACATTGGTAAATCTTTAAGTGAGACATCTGATATTTACGCTTGCGCTGTAAATATGGTGCCAGCCATCAGGTGTGCTACCCAACATGTGACGTGTGCTGGTTTTGTGCTGACGTGTGCTTTGCAAACGCTAGAGTCTGTTGAGAGCTGTTGGTTTTTTCTGTGGTGTGAGATTTAAATAAAAAAAAAAATACATTTGTGACAGGTGTCTGGTCACCAAACAGGTAATCTAACCTAGACACTGTTAAAATATCCGACTACGCCACCCAGTTTTATTAAGAGACTGGGAACTCCAGAAATTTACCAATGATAGCACACAGGTTTCTTTAAATTGGGCGGTGAGTAAACACACAATTAAGACACAACAGTAATTTCAGGACAAGCAACAGTAACTTCTATTACACCAGACAATAATAAATACATTAAAAAGATAAATGAACATAAACAAAATCTAACTATATCCTTTTTTAGAAAGGAAAGCACACAGTCCACACTGTAAAAGTCCATTAAAAACAAGAATTGGAGGATACAACCTTTAGTGGTGCAGAGTCCAGTTTGTTCTCTGTGTTAATTGCTCAACTGTCCACGGACGCACTCTGTTCACCGGACACTCGTTTCCCAACAGAGGTTTTGTCAAAATCGTGGAGTCCCTGTCAGCGTCTCTTCGTCGTTCCTTTTTTCCACCCTGGGCTCCTTGTGTTGCTGTGACCTCGGCACGCCTTATTTCTCGTCTGCCAGCTTTGCTCGGTCCTTTCATTCGGCTTCCTTCTCTCGCTGGACACACAACTGCCGTCTTCTTGATGAGCTGTCTCTTCCTCCCTGGAAGTAAGTGTTGCCGTCCTTGTGCCTCACGTCGTGCCAGCCAGGTACCCTCGTCTGCCTACGAGCCCCTGTGCTCTGTCCAAGTGCCTTGGCAGCGTTCTCAGTGGACTGTCCCTCTCCTTGCCTTCTGCTGCCCAGAGCTTAAATCTCCTTCAGTCCCTGCAATTATCAGTTCTGGACAATCAGATTAAACAATGGCACATCTAAATTTCCTGGGTTTAACAAATAATGAAAACATAAGTTAACAAAATGTACAGTATTGTTACCAACCATTAATGAGTACAGATCTGCTGTTTAGAAACCAATATTGTCAAACATGTTAATTGCCAAGTCAGGTAAATACAGACATCCTCCAAGGAAGGAGCAGTTCTGTTATCACAACTTTGTATTCTTTGTAATATCAACCAGCCAAAAACTTCAAAGTGGTGACTCTTTTGCAAGACAGTAAATACCAATATCCTGTGGACAGCCATCACAATAATCAGTTACAGGATAACCCAGGAAATTGGCCTTTAACTTCTCGCCTCAGTCCAAACAATGGGTGTCTATTGCCTGTTCATCTGCTGGGTTTTAAATGTAATATTGACATGTTTCTTTTCCTAAGAGAGAAATGGAATGGCTCAGTGTACAAAAAATGTCCCCCTCTGACACATTTTGCTCTTAAAAACTTGGGTTTTGGTTGCCGCTAAGGAACCGTGTGGGAATTTTTTTCCCTTTTTTTCCCTTTAGAAGGGTTTTTTTTTTTTTTTTGGAAAAGTTACTTGTACTTGTACCTGTTCTTGTTATCTGTATTTGAATTAGCATTGAGGAGGCAGGGTAGAAAGCAGCAGTAACTGATATTGTAAGTAAATAACCGCGTCGTCGTAATGGCGATTCCTTAGTTTAAGCACAGGTATTGAAGGGCCACATTGGCTGCAGGTTGTGGAGGATGGCCAACTGTTTATACCCCCAAGCCGCCAGGTGGAGCCCTCCTTGCAGCATGGAGGTCCCCAGAAGACCAGCAGGGCATCACGGACAATGGAGTTTTTATGCACTGCCCTGCTGGATGCCATGGGGGCCACGAGAGGGAGCTGCAGGGAGGACCGAAGAGTTCTTTGTGCCCTATGACCCGGAAGTTCGTCATAGGAAGAGCGAAGGGCTTCCGGGTTGAAAAAAAGGACTATTTACCCTGACCCGGAAGGAATAAGAACTTGTGGACTGTTGGATGGGAGCACTTCCGGGTCAGGGAGTATAAAAGGACTGTGGGAGCTCCCAGACAGCGAGCTGAGTTGGGAGGCAGGGTGGCTAAGCGTCTGGGAGGTTGGAGGATTTGTTATTTGTGATTGTTTATTGTTATTGGAGTATTTGGGAGTGGAGGGTGCTTTGTGCACATTATTATTGTAATAAATATCATTATTGGACTTTTTATCTGGTCTGACGTGTGGTCTGAGGGTACAAGGGTGTGAGGAAACCCTAATTCTGTCACAAGGTTTTCATTCTAACCATCTTCATCATTAGTGACCCGTTTTTGCTGCTAATTAACTTATTTTTCTTTAGTTTTAATTAACTTGACTGAGGTCCCTTAGTTGTTTCTTTTTCCTTAATTAGCAGCCAAACAATAATGAGACACAAAACGAGCCACTACATGACCAGCTCACCTGTGCCCATCACACAATATATGAAAAAAAAGAAAGGTGAAGGTCTCAGTAATCTCTCAGGTCGCCTAAACATTTTCTTAGAAAAAACAGAAAATCAACAGTTTTGGAAATGTCTGCTGTGGCAGAATGAGAGCAGCAACAAGCCATGGAATTAAATAATGGGTTTAATTAACAACAAAAATCTGCTTCTTGTTAAGAGATTGGTTGGAGTGAATTTGGTTGAAGTTTGAAATCCCAGTTTAGCTGGTCATCTGTTGGTTCGTTTCACTTCTCCTTTCTGTTTGGCTGTCATTTGATGAAGAAAAGAATCAATTCAAAGGACTGCATCTTTAAAAACAGGGCAATTAAAATGAAGGGGAAAGAAGTTAATTAGCAGTGAAAACTGGTCACTGATTAGGAAAAGGGTTAGAATGAAAACCTGCAGCCACTGCGGCCCTCCAGGCCCGGAGTTTGACATCCCTGGAAAGGAAGAGTAGAAAAGGCCGCGGCTGACTTCAAAGCAGTAAAAGGTGAAGGCTCAGCAGTGCGCAGGTAAGCGGCCAGCGTTAAGACGCCGATCAGGCACAAGGGGCTGTAGGAGCAAATAAGGTAGTAAAGTTTGATTTATTTGTCTATTTTAGATTAAACTGACCTTAGCGGTCCAGAGGTAGAACAGTTAAGTGGGCGACAGCGTATTGGTTCATTAATACAAACAGTGCGGGTGAAGAGCTTCTAAGTAAGAGGAGCACAAAGTTAGGAGAAGAGACAGAGAAAAGTAAAGTTAACCTCATAGAAAGGCAAACAGCAGGCAGCTGAGAGGGAGAACAGGACAGGAGCTTAAGGGGAAAAGGTTTAAAATATCTGTAGCAGATCTTAGTGTTACCATTTAAGTTAAGGAGCAGCTGAAAGAAGAAGAAATTTAATTTTAAGAAAAAAAAAAAAGTTAAGGCAGTTTAGTAATCCCAAATCAAATTTTAATAATGAGGCCAGTGCAATGCAAGTCCTGTTGGATGTTGGACTTTTTAGATGATGGTTTGGAAGAGCCAGTTGTCTATGAGGGCTACATCTGCAAGAGATGCCAGCTGATCCAGCACCTCGAGCTCAGGGTCGCTGAACTGGAGGAGGAGTTGGCTGACCTGCGTTGTAATAGAGAATTGGCGGACTTGGCCCAGGTGTCCTTTGCAGAGATAGTGTGCACCCCCAAGGTGGCGCGGGAGGAGATTCCAGACCAGACAGGTAGGAATAGGTGGGTCACGGTCACAAGGCGTAAGGTAAAGGGTGCACACTGTCCAGGGGGCATCAACCCCAAAATTAGAAGTGTCTAACTGTTATCATGTCCTTGCGGAGCTGGACGTTGACTCTGAGGTGGTAGGCAGTGTTGAGGAGCTCCAAAGGCCACCTCAAAACCAGTTCCCAAAAAGAGAGAGGCAGTGATAGTTGGGGACTCAATCATTAGGGGGATTGAAGCGCAGGTGTGCTCCAGAAAGAGAGAGTCTGCACGTGTGTTGCCTTCCGGGAGCACAGGTGGGAGACCTCCTGGAAGGGTGGATAGGCTCTTGGCCAGAGCGGGGGATCCAGTTGTCATTGTCCACGTTGGAACAAATGACATACATAAGGGTAGTCTGTCAGTTCTGCGATCCAAATTCAAAGAGTTAGGTACCAAGCTGAGGAGCAGAACTGACAAGGTAGTCTTCTCCAAAGTTCTGCCTGTGCCACGCGCCAGTCCAGGTAAGATTGAGGAGATTAGAAGGCTTAACGCGTGGCTCAAATCTTGGTGCAGGGTAGAAGGGTATAGGTTTATGGGGCATTGGGACTCCTTTTGGAACAGATGGGACCTGTTCCGCGTGACGGGTTACATCTGAACCGGAGGGGCACCAATGTATTGGGGAGGCGTATATGTAGGCTAGTCAAGGATTGGGGGGGCAGGGAGTTTAGGACAGGCCAGATTTAGATCTATACATGGAAGAACAAACAATGGTGTAGAAATAAAAATGCATAGTAATGTAAATTTTAAGCAAACACGTAAAGATAGAAGGATTAACACATTAAAAATAGCTTGCCTTAATGCTAGAAGTATCAAAAATAAGGTAAGTGAGTTGGAGTTGTATGTAGCAGAGCATAATTATGATATTATAGCAATAACGGAAACCTGGCTAAATAACAAAGATGGGGATGAGTGTAACATAGAGGGATACACATTTTTTAGGAAGGATAGACAGAACAGAAAAGGAGGTGGGGTTGCTGTTTATGCCAAACAGGAATTAAATGTAAGTCATCTTCAGTTGGATGATGAGCCCCATCTTAGTGAGGACATGTGGCTTGCCTGGAAAATATTAGGGAAAAGGTCTCATTTTAGGAGTGTGTTATAGACCACCCAATTCAGACAGTAATTTCAACACACATCTTTTAGTAATATCAAAAGGCAAGTTTACAGGGGGATATTATAGTCATGGGGACTTTAATTATCCAAATATTAACTGGGATAACCTTACAGATGGAGGAGCACAAGAGCAGGAGTTTTAGAAGTAATCAGCGACTGTTTTTTAACACAGCATGTTAAAGCACCAACAAGGGGTGAAGCCTGTCTGGATTTAGTATTCTGTAATAATCAGGATAGAATTGAGGGTGTAGAGGTGATTGAACCACTAGGGTCAAGTGACCATAATGTAATACAATTCTCAGTATTTTGTAAGAGTACAGATGCAAAGACTAAAATTGTTAAGTTGAACTTTAGTAGGGCTAATTTTGAGCAGATGCGACAAAGTCTAAGTAGGATAGACTGGGATAAGCTTTTAAATGTGGAGACAGTCGAGGAGCAGTGGAACAGGTTTAAAAATGTTTTACATGTAATGCAGGACAGATACATACCTAAATTTGGAAGTAATAGGAAACTAAAAAAAACTCCATGATGGATTAATAAAGATTTAAAAAGAGTTGCAAAGGAAAAAAAATGCTGTATAAGGCATATAAGACTAATGACTGCAAAGAGAACCGTAGCGCGTATGAGAACAAGAGGGCAACCATTAAGAAGGATATCAGAGAGGCTAAAAGACAGTTGGAGAGGAATATAGCAGATAAGGTGAAAGAAGACCCCAAGAGATTCTTTCAGTATTTTAGTAGTAAAAGAACAGTTAAGGAGGAGGTCAAGTTCATCAGGAATAGTAAAAGGGAATTAAAAGATACAGACAATGAAATAGCAGATGCCCTAAACTTACATTTTTCTGAGGTGTTTACAAGTGAGCAAGTGGATAACCTGCCAGAGGTAAACACAACTACTAAGGAGGTACTGAGGGATTTGGAAATTGTAGAGGGAGAAGTGCTGCTCAGATTAAATAAGATGAAATCAAACAAATCACCAGGCCCAGATAATATTTATCCTGTGTTCTTAAGGAGGCTAGTGAGTACATATATAAACCCTTGACACATATTTTTAGGAAGTCACTGCACGCTGGAGAGATTCCGAAGGACTAGAAAATGGCAAATATCATCCCATTATATAATTATATAATATTATTGTATTATATACAGTGTTTAAAATAATGAAAGGAATTAGTCCAGTGGATCAAGATTGTTATTTTAAAATGAGTTCATCAAGAACACAGGGACACAGTTGGAAACTTGTTAAGGGTAAATTTCACACAAACATTAGAAAGTTTTTCTTTACATAAAGAACAATAGACACTTGGAATAAGCGACCATGTAGTGTGGTAGACAGTAAGACGTTAGGGACTTTCAAAACTTGACTTGATGTTTTTTTGGAGGAAACAAGTGGATAGGACTGGCGAGCTTTGTTGGGCTGAATCACCTGTTCTCGTCTAGAGTGTTCTATTGTTCTAATTTTAAATGTAAAAAATTAATAGATCTCTTCAGGCTAAGACTCATTTAGCAAGAGAGAAGAACAATGTATGGTGTGGCGGGTGGGCGGGTCCTATGCCTGGCCGGGACGCCCCTTCTACTTATGTTCCGAGGGAGCAGCCATGATCTCCTCAGTACTTCCCCCGGGACGCTTGGTGGTAGCCTCTCTGGTTGACGATTGTGCCTCAGTTTCCCACAGGGTTTCATGTGAGATGGAGTTCTCCCCAACCCTGTGGGGATCTGGGGTGGTTACCACGGGGTGCTGCATGGATCCCGGAGCCAACCTGGACACATCTACAGCCCCACCCGAAAGTGCAATTAGCAACAGCTGATCAAGCACCTGGAGCACTTCCGGGTGGGTTATAAAAAGGGCCAGCGTCCACCACTCAGGAGCCAGAAGAGGAAGAGGACAAGGTTGCCTGGGAGGAGTGGTGGTGCCAAGGTGGAGAGTTGTGTGTTAACCAGACTAAGTGCTTTTGGCACTGTGTTGTGGCTGGAGGGTGTACAGGGAAGACATGCCCTTCAGCTGAAGAAAATACAGTCTGTTTGGATTTTACATGTGCCTCTGGGTCAGTCTGTGCCAGGTCAGGCGCAATATAGCACCTTTTTTACAATGGTCAAGATCTTTGGATAAGATAACTGTCCAACAAAGTAAAACGTGCACTCACATTTATAATACAGACCGTATAGTTATACCACACTGTCGATTAGAACATCACATAAAGTGATCATTTTCCTGCAGATCATTTAATGTGGTCTACCTAATTCTCTGCATGAAATGTCCTGACACTGCAATCTATGTGGGAGAAACTGGACAAACACTCCGCCAGAGAGTGAATTTCCACAGGTTCCACATTAAACGTGGAAACACAGATGTCGCTGTAGCGGCCCACTTCAACAGCCATGGACATTGTGAGAGGGACGTTAAAGTCACAGGGCTTATGGGCAACTTCAGAACACAGAAAGAAAGAAAAGAATGGGAAGCTAAACTCTATGCTAAAATTGAACACATTGCAACATGGTGTAAATAGAGAAATGGGTCTTATGGCCAGATATAAGGATTGTTTGCATCTCTCAGACTGACACAGACATGTCTACAGACCCACGTTGTATTGAAAAACTCATCAGAAACTTCAAAAGACTTTGTTGGACAGGTATCTTATCCAAAGATATTGACTATACATTGTTCTTCTCTCTTGTTAAATGAATCTTAGCCTGGAGATGTTTATTAATTTTTTACATTTAAGATGTCTCACTTAAAGATGTTCCAATGTTGTTTCTTGTCCTAGTGTGTATATAAACATAGGGAACTCCACTTTCTGTATTACATCTCGCCTGAAGAAGGGGCCTGAGTTGCTTTGAAAGCTTGCATATTGTAATTTTTTTAGTTAGCCAATAAAAGGTGTCATTTTGTTTGACTTCTCACTCCTTCACTGTATGTTGTGATGTAAGATTTTGCATATAACTTGATAAATGTTTTGTATGTCTTTATTTGTAATTTAGGCAATGTAATTTAGTGTTGCTTCGGTGAGAGGCATTCGTGTTTGCCCAATCCCCGTTTACGACTTTTCTTTGTAATTTTACGACAGGGGGGGATGGGGGGATGTGTCTTAAACCAGTTTGATGAGTATTTCTCTGCTAAAGTCTTTCAACCCCCCCTGCAAGGAAGCCAGGATGTTTAACATATGGCTTGGGGGGTTGCAGGTGTTAAGATGTTCTATTTCACCCATTGGTCTGAGATATGGCTGTCTGGATTGGCTGGAGGGGTTGGACAGAAAACCTATAAATTTGCTTGCTCAACCACATTCTCTCTCTCTCTCTAACCAACATATGATGAAGAAGCATCTCTCTTGCTAATCTGTGATGATGCAGAAGTATCTTTCTCTTGCTAACAACTGATGAAGACCATCACACCATGAACTGACAAGAATAGCACAATGAAGAGCACAGCTTCAGCCATTTTGAACAGACATGTGGCTAAAAGCTGGGCACCAATGATGCCTTAACTAGAGACATTAAGTAACTACAAGTCTGTGTGCCACCTGAGTTACATATCACCATTTAATCAGGTTGTATGGTTGCCAATATTCAAATGTACTTTGCATTTTGTTATTATTTATGAATATAATCAGTAATACATTATTTTATGTGTAACTTAACTCCTGCTTGTCTTTTTACTACATCTAATTGCCTGAGGTTATAGATATAGAAGAGAAGGTGGGGATACGTTATATACAATAATACCTTATAAACAGTAGTAAGTCTGTGAGATTAGGCATTCTAAGGCTACATGTTAATAATACAATAGGGGAAAGTAGAGTGAAATATATTACTCTACCAAGATAAAACACTATATAATAACTGATATGCGGTGAGTTTACTGACATGAAAATGGCTGCTGTCACCTCACCCGGGTAGAAGCTGTGCATTGGTGGTGGTTTAAGTGGCTCCCCTCTCTCTATGTAAACCATCATTTAAATGCAACGTCTTCTTCCTCTTAATGTAGCTGGGCCACATGGTCAGGGGTTAAAGAGGAGGGCATTGAGGACCCCTTGGTCAGGCCTGTACGTATCACCTTTTAACAGTGTGATCATTCAATTAAGTGGTGGGGTTGTACCTACCATATCAACCATTATGGAGGAGGAACACATGTGCCAGCCAGCTGCCAGTGTAAATACTCCTCACTTTACATGAACTTTTTTTTTTATTATTTAATGCTAAATTGTGATTTTTTTTCTTTTTGTTTAGTTTCACAGTTTCATCTTTACAGACAGAAGCGAGACTACGTGGATGTGCCCGAGCTCACGTCAATTGAGAGATCATGCAAATCCACCCACAGCCTGCACACATTGCAGAAATCTGCAAAATCTGTAAAACACACGAACAATGGGGATTTTTTTCTTCACTAATCTAATGTGTACAACTTAGACAATAAAACCGAGAAAAGCGAAACAGGAAATTAATCATAACATGGAGTTGAATACAAAACCCTGGAGGCCATAGGATGTGCTGCTGCTCCTCTGCTGTTTTTTTTATGACCTTTGAATTTAAATTATTTTATGTTTTTTATACTTTTTTGCAACAAGGCTTCACAAAGCAATGTGATGACACCCTGAGAGGATATCAAAAGTGTGAACGGAAGTAGGAAAATGAAGAATGGCTAAACAAAGACGGTGCAAAGATAAAATGCGCAGTGACAGCCAATAAGAGGTGGCATCTGTTGACCATGGCACAGCACCGTTAAAAAATTAACCCATCAAATAATAATTTTAATGATGATAATCATAATAGTACATTTTATTTATACAGAGACAGCCATTCATTCTTGGGTGTTGAGGGTCTGGTGCTGGGCAAAGCAGAGTCTTTTTTCTATTAATGTGGGCAGTGACATCTTTCACATCTTCTACAACTCTTCTGATGATCAGTGCGATTTTCTATGTTGTGGAGTGCTGGGCTGGTAACATCACTTCAAGAGAGTCCCACCGAGTCAACAAGCTGATTAAAGGCCAGGCTGAATAATGCCAGGGCCGTCTTAATGCATGGGCACGCTGGGCAGTTGCCTGGGGGCCCCACAAGCATAGGGACCCCATGCTAATCTATGTAGTGTAATAAAATAAATGACTCTGGAAGTCTCAAAAAGAGTTGGGGAATGACCACGGTATAATGTCCTTTGGACAGAATGAAACATAGTGCCAATGAATGACCAAAAACAAGAGCATTTGACAAATGAAAGTGAATACGTGGAGTTTTTATAGCAAAATGGTGGTCGGGAAATGAGGTATACAGGAAACGACATCACATGCAGATAATAATAATAATAATAATTCTTTGCATTTATATAGCGCTTTTTCTCACTACTCAAAGAGCTCAGCAATTGCTGGTTAAGGGCCTTGCTCAAGGGCCCAACAGAGCAGAGTCTCCTTTGGCATTTACGGGATTTGGACCGGCAGCCTTTTGATTGCCAGTGCAGATCTCTAGCCTCAGAGCCACCACACTGCCTATTGGAAGAATGGAAGAATGGTCAGAAATACCTCCATCCAGAATCCAGACACTCATCAAAGGCCATAGGAGGCGCCAAGAGGCTCAACTAAGTATTGATGTCATATCTCTGTTGGGGTGCCCACATTTAGTCACCTGTCTAATTTTTTTATGATGCATATTGCATATTTTCTGTTAATCCAATAAACTTAATGTCAATGCTGAAATACTATTGTTTCCATAAGGGATGTCATATATTAAAAAGAAGTTGCTACTTTGAAAGCTCAGCCAATGAGAAACAAAACTCCGAAGATTTAAGAGGGGTGCCTAAACTTTTTCATATGACTGTAAATAATCCATTTAAAACAAGTGAAACATGTGGAGGTTAAAAATCCCATAAATAGATCCAGTTAAAACGAGATGTGAAATCAATGGCTGGAAGCAGTCCTTTTAAAAACAAAACCCAGTGCCTTTTTTCTATTGGTGACCCCACTGTTTCTCCCATCCAGGCTATGCACCAAGGGAGTCACCCTACCTGCAGCTGACCTTCTGTTCCTGCTGGTCTGTTTACCTTTCCAGACCCTGGCTCCAGTGGGTTCAACCAGGCCGTGATTTGAGCTCCCTAGCGGCCAGGATGCTCACGCTGGGGCTTTCACCTCCCAAGTCCCAAACTCCTGCGACCTTATGCGGCAAGCCAACCACCTTCCGGGTCACTCCAGCTCCTTGATTGCTCAGCTCCACCGAGTGCTGGCCAAATATGTTTCTAGGGGGCTCCTCCTCCAGCTGCCTGACTTCACTAGCGAGCCTGCCGCCTTCTTCTCCCTCAACCACCGTTCACTTTCTTTACACCCTACCCCCCCTTCGGCATTCGCGTTCCTACTATAAATTATGGGGACGTGGCTCAGGGGTGGTGTTTAGCAGCTCCCGGCATCAATTACGGATGCAGACGATTCCTCACTTGTGCACATAAGCAAGGAAATGCCCGCCTCACGTAGCGTCCAGGAACTGCTCTGGCCACACTGCCACTCCCCTTCTTTAAGCCACGAGTGCAGCGATTATCTATTTAAAAACTGGGCTTTTTCATCTGAGCTGTGGACCCGCCTAACCTCAGTGCTCCTTTAACTTTATTATCCTCAGGATGATTGTTGACTTCAGGGAGGCCCATGTTATCCATGTGTTGGAATTACTCAGCTGAAGTGTTGATCGGTATAATTTTCCAGTGTAGTTTTTGCACAGAATTTTGCTGGTTTTGTCGGTGAAGCTGTTGCTGAATTTTTCACTTATAAGTCACCCAGAAGGTGATGTAAAGTAATTATTACCCGAGGACTGCTGCAGATTCAGTCCTTTCCAAATTGCTCATATCACTAAGCTTTCACGAACTGTTCAGAAAAGGATGGGCCTAAATTTGTCACAAGTGGGCCTAGGGTTATTATTATTACTGTTAAATATTGTAAGGCGCGGCCAGGTAGGTAGACATGGCAGAGACACAGAAAAAAGTTGGGGTGGTGTTTAGACCCGTTTAATCAAATAACTGAAAAGACAGCCAATCTTAATTTTTTTCGACTGCACCAGTTACGGGTCGCCACAGCGGGTCATCTTTTTTCCATCTCTTCCTGTCTTCCTCATCCTGCTCTGTCACACCCAACACCTGCCTGTCCTCTCTCACCACATCAATAAACCTTTGAGCCAATAACAGCTCAAAAAAAGACTGCAGCTCAAGGCTAGCCGATTGTGTGAATCACAGGAGCTCTGCCCTCCATGTTTGTCAGATTAGCAAGTGACGCCACCATCTGGGAACCAGACAGTCTTATATTCTGAGGACTGGAAGTGCCGGAGTTTCTTGTGCGAGCGGCGGGACCAGTCATTCATCTTGGGTGTTTTTTCTTGGCTGTGTAGCAAAGTATAATATGTTATTTATAATTTCGCTTTGTTTAAGTTATGAACATCCCCAAAATTAGTTGATCCCTGTAAATATTTAATAGTATACTGACAATATAATCTGTTGTAGTGGGGGGCGTTAATTGGCGTTACACCTCACAACCTGCATGCACCACATTTTGTGGCTCTGCTGCCAGTAGCGTGATGGACGCTGTGGGGGTAGGTTGTGGTTTCAGTTAATTTATTATTTAATAGTCATGGAGAGAAGCCACTTATGTGCTGCCCTGTTCCTTTTTGTTTTGGAAAGGTATGCTATATTTTTTATTTTTTCAGTTAACAATATATAATTATAAAATTAGGATTTTTATTGTACAAAGCTATGAGTATTGTATATAGCTTTATATGCAATGTGTTTATTGTGTAAATAAAAGGTGTCACAGATGTACGGGGACACTGCCCGGCCGGGACGCCTGGACAGTCCCCAACGGGGACAATACTTCTCCTCGGCCACGAGAGGGCAGCCGCCCGGGTCTATTTGGGGGCCACAGAGACGGAGCTGGGATGCCCGTGAGAGGACGTGGCCACCGCCAGGGGCCCGGTCAGTTGGGGAGTCCTGGATGGCAGCATTTCTGCCACACCAGGAAGTGCTCCCGGAAACAGTTCCAAGACGACCCGGAGTGCTTCCAGGGGCTTTCCTGACACTTCCGCCACACCAGGAAGTGACGTCAAGGGGAGCACCTGGGACTCATCCGGGTCCTGATAAAAGGGACCGCCTCCTTCCAGACAGAGAGCCAGAGTTGGGAGGAAGGAGACAAAGCTTGTGAGGAGGAGGAGGAGGTCCAAGAGAAAGAGAGAGAAAGAAAGAGGGAAAGAAGAAAAGAAAGAAGAAGAAGAAAGGAAAGAGTTGGTGAAAGAAGAGGAGAAAGAAGAAGAAGAAAGGAAAGAGTTGGTGAAAGGAGAAGAAAGGAAAGACCTGATGAGAGAAGGCATTGTGGTGCAGTAAAGGAAAAATAAATAGCGTGTTTCATACATCCTGGTGTCGGTCTGTCTGTGTTGGGGGTACGGTTTCCACAAAGGAGAGAAGCTCAGTGGACACTGTGGGGGCGTAGGGGAGAAGCCGCTTATGTGACGCTCTGTTCCTTTTTTCCCTTTTTGTTTTTTTGGAAAGGAAAATGAAAACTTCTGTTTCGACCCTATGTGCCTCTGACTTGACGATCATTTACACAACACAGAGAAAGGCAGATTCCAGTCAGGCACTGCTGCAGGGAAGAAAGGGGAAGATAGCGTTGGCGTCAGCACCCTCTCTCGTCCTGGGGTGGTATTGCTTACCTCGTCAGAGTCAGGATGGTGCTTCCCAGACTCGCATGTGACAATATACATCTCTATATTATAAAAAAAAAAAATCTTGGAAGGAGACGAGACATGATTATCTTGGAGAGACGTTTATACGTCCCACGAGAAAGAGATTTAACCACACCTGGGACCGGAAATAAAGGACAAAGAGTAGATGACAAAGTCGAATGTCATAAAGATTTTAAAAACGTTGGTGTGGTACACATGCAGAACAGGTTAGAGGTAATGAAAGTACAAAAATTCAAAAGTCTCAAAAAATGATACTAAAGATTGCATTACTGTAGCAAAAACAAATGGAAATTATTACTATGTGAAATACCGGAACAGCGAAAAGAGATTCATAAACTTTAAGTCGGAGACTTGCAGATCGTCTAATTCATGTTGCCATCAGGGAAAAGTAGTTTTCTTCTCAATAAACAGGCGTATCCACAGGCTAGAGATAATGGAAGTACGAAAATTTGAAAGTCTCAACAAAAGGATAGTAAAGAGCGCATTAGCGCAAACAAACAGAAATTATTACTCAATGAAATAACGAAAGAGCGAAAACAGATTGAATATATTGTTCGCGCTAAACTTTAAGTCGGAGACTTGTAGATCATCTAATTTGTGTTGCCATCAGGGAAAAAAAAAGTAGTGTTTCTTCTCAATGAAGTGGCGTATCCGCCAAAATTAAAAGATTCCAAAAACGTTAGTGTGCTACAAATGCAGGGCAGGTTAGAGATAATGGAAGTACGAAAATTTAAAAGTCTCGAAAAAAGGATAGTAAAGATCACATTAGCGCAAACAAATGGAAATTATTACTCGGTGAAATAACAACACAGCGAAAAGAGATCAAATATATTGTTTGGATTTAAACTTTAAGTTGGAGACTTGTAGATCGTCAAATTCATGTTGCCAGTGAGAATTTAAAGATTCCAAAAACGTTGGCGCGGTATGAAGTTCCGTGAGATGGAGACTTTTAACATGAGATTCTTTCCAGTGTGGAATGGAAGTTAAAATCTATTGCTAGCTTCTGTATGAAAATCTGCATGTTCTCTGTGTGGCTAGGTATTATTATTAACAGAAGCGTACTTGCATGGAGTAGGGCTGCAGGTGTGGAGTGAAGTTTTTTGGCTCTTCCCAGCTGCTTCAGCAGTGCCTAGATTATCGTCCAATTAAGATGCCAAACGTATGACAAGTTCTCTGATAAGCTTCATTAAAAATATAAGACTAGAATTTCTGCTTTCCGTTGTAATCAACAAATTGTGTAAAGAATGCTCTGTGACCTTGGATGAAACTGAGCTCATTTTATCTAACTGCTTTCTTTCAAGATTCTGTTATAAAATGCAGCTGACCCTCCCCTTGGTGGGCTTTGCTCTTAGAGCTCTGTAAGGCAAAGAAGAAGTCAGAAATGAAAGAATTCTGTTTGTTTGAATTGGTGTCCGCCTGCTATTGTTTTGAACCTTCGTCCACACCAGTCACACTCTACTCATCTAACCTCAGTCGTGTGAATACTTTTGGCAGACACACTTCCTGCACTCTCAGCTCTTATACATTTTATCAGAGTATGGACAAACATTCAAAAAAAGTAATTTTATTTATTAGAGAGAAAGAAACAATGTTCACTCGTACGTTGGTTTGTCACAATGCAAGTCCAAACACAAAATCAAAATTCAATGCAATCTTGAAGAAAAGTTAATCCCAAATATTGTTTTTACTAAAGTTTTAAAGTAAAAGTGAAAATAACGCATATGTAACAATTCCCATGAAAATAACAATCTCTTTAAATTGAATATCCGGTTAACCAAACCCAGGGTTGGGTGAGCGCAGCGAGCAGGGGGCAGAAAAGAAATAATCTGCACATCTTGTTTGAATGTTTTTGTTAATACAAATTTAAATCTCTGCAGTTTCTTTCCGGTTCTTCTTCGGGGGCGATCTGCGCCACCACCACCTGATCAAGGCACCATGCAGTTTACTGAGATGTTGGAATGAAGGCGCTTGTCTCAACTGTCCATGAGATCAACTTTATTATATCCTATCATGTGAAGAAGCTTGAAACTAGCAGGTTTGGTCTAAGAACATTTATGTTAGGTTGAATGCCCAGTGTGGGTTAGGTGGTCGTTTTGGCCTTGGAACCCCTGCAGATTTTGTTTTGTTTTTCTTGTTTTTTCTGTCCTCCTGGCCATCTGACCTTACCTTAATTAACTGAAGTTGAGAGCCTGCACTAATAACATTACTCAGTTATTGTCTGCTTTTTTTTTTTTATTTTTTTCATTTTTATTACTATTTAATTTAATATTGTTTCTTTGTATCAGTATACTGCTGCTGGATTATGTGAGTTTCCCCTTGGGATTAATAAAGTATCTATCTATCTATCTATCTATCTATCTATCTATCTATCTATCTATCTATCTTATCCTGCCTACTACACTAAATTAAAATCTATTTATCTATCTATCTATCTATCTTATCCTGCCTACTACACTAAATTAAAATCTATCTATCTATCTATCTATCTTATCCTGCCTACTACACTAAATTAAAATCTATTTATCTATCTATCTATCTATCTATCTATCTATCTTATCCTGCCTACTACACTAAATTAAAATCTATCTATCTATCTATCTATCTATCTATCTATCTATCTATCTATCTATAACAGTGTGTTGCCACACCAATCACACGACAAACGACCTCAGGACCCCAATTAGGACTTCAGTGCAGCTGTGTAATGGGTGACACCTCAGCACCACACTGAAGAGTGTGAGGTTTTATTTTTTACAGTTGCTGAAGTACCAAACCTGTCACCAACCCCCCAAAGTTTCCCTTGCAAGTGAGAGGACCTGCTGGCAGGGCTGGGTGCCGCTTAACGTGATACCCAGGATGGAGCAATTGCAGGTTAAGGACCTGGAATCACCTCTGGAATTATATATACCTTGTTTTGCTTTTATTTATTCTTTAATATTGTGGTTAAAAATAAAGAGACTCAACAGATTTGGAAAGAGTTGGGGAATTGCCCCGTATAATGTCCAGTGGACTAGCAAAAAAAAAAGATTGCAAGGTTGGATCAAAATAAATATTTGACAACAGACAGCGGTAAGTTGGTGGTTTTTATATAAAATGGTGAACGGAAGGAAGTATGGGTGGAAATGACATCATATCAGGCTGAAGAAAGTGATGTCATCAGGTTGAGACCAGAAAGTGATGTCATTTTGCGGGACCCGGAAGTGACATTATTAAGATGAGCAAGAAGTGACATTATCATACTGGGGCTCGAAGTGACATAATCACTATGAGCTGGAAAATGTTGTCATCTTCAGGAGTCAGAAGCGAAAGTGAAGTCTTAGTTGGAACGCCATTTTGTGGATCCCGAAATGAAGGTGGTAAGTATGGAATTTCATTGTTTTTCTTTTGTAGGTCTGGTGAGAGAAGGAGAGAGGCTCGATAATAACTCTTTATCTTGTGAGGATTCAATCGCCTTAGGGCTTGTTGGCTGTCTCGTAAGCACTCGTGTGTGACAATATATGCTGCCTAATCTTCATTTTTTTTCTCTTTTTGTAACTTTCTTTTGTCATCTTGTAAAGCATGTCATAGATGGCCTGGGCCCTTGCCCGGCTGGGACACCTCTGCTATGGGGGGACAGTGTGGACAGAACACTACCTCCCCCGAAACACTAGATGGCCGCCCCCCTGGGTGGCAGTGCTGCCACAGACTCCCGCAGGGCTTCATGGGAGATGGAGTCCTATACAGCCCCGTTGGGATCCGGGGGGCGCTGCCAGGGAGTGCTGCTGCTGTTCCTGAGCCCGTGTGGGTGCTTCTTACACCTGGAAGTGCTGCCAGAAGTGGGGCAACGAGCACCTGAAGCACTTCCGGGGGCCTTATATAAGGGACCAGTGGACAGTACTCGGTGAGCCAGAGTCGGGTGGAAGGTGGACGAAGCTCGCAGAGTAGGAGTGGAGGAGACAGAAAAGAGAATTTATTGTATTGTGTGCTTTTGTGTTGGTGGGGCTGTGTTGTGCCTGGTTTTATCAGTGTGCCTCTAGCGTCTGTCTGGGTCGGGCTGGGTGGCTGGCACGCCCCTAGAGTTGTTACAAGCACTTTGACAAACATTGTATGAAAATGTGCTATAGAAATAAATGTTGTTACATCCACTTACAAATGTTAAAGATTAACTGATCGCCGGCCTTTGATGAAATGTAAGACATACCAGCATGTCACAAGGCACAAAATTTCCAAGTAATATTCGTTATAATTTTGGCCAGTATGGAATCATAAGAGTCGGATTTGCCATTCCTTGTGTGCTTTACGAGTCTCTGTATACACAAGTGAATCTCTCCTCAACTAAATTACCTTTGGGTATCCTCTAAGAGAACCACTCAGTGTTATCTGTTGTATCAATGAGCCACAAAGCTGCACGCCTCGCCAGCTTTAGCAGACGTTGGAAACTTGAATAACAAATGAGTTTGTGGCTCGTGAATATCAGACAAATCTGTGACCTGGCAGATCTCTCGACTTCTGTCGGCTGCCTGGTGGTTGATTTTCCAGCACACTCAGTAGTTGCATTGATAGCAAACCCATTGCTAAAATGAACACAGTCGCTGTTTAGTTTTGGTAGTGTTCTCTATGACTCTCCTTTCCCCCTTTTGTATTATTAACGTGTAGCCTTTGTCAGAATGCCTCAAATCTCATCGACTGTTTATAAGATGTTGCACTTTATAACTTCTCCCAGCCTTCCCTTCTAGATCTGTAATTACATAGAGTAAAAGACAAGCAGGAGTTAAGTCACAACTTTAAATAATGTATTATTGATCATATTCATAAATAATAACAATAAACAAAGTACAAGTCAATACTGGCAACCATACAACCTGATAAATGCTGATGTGGATTTTCAGGCGGCACACAGACTTTAAATGTCTCATTTCTAGCTTTCTTCAGTACTCGGGTGTTGTGCCGTGTTAGCCATTATGGATGTAACAAGAAGTCTAGCAAAAGGACACCTTTGATTGGCTAACTAGAAAGACTACAATATGCAACCTTTTCAAGGCAACTCAGGCCCCTTCTTCAGGATAAGGCCGCATGCCTGTCTCACTATGGCTGCCAGGTTGTGCTTCTCAGTGGGGTCTTCTTTTCAGTCCATGTGGTGTATGAGATGCTCTTTCATCATGGTGGTAAAGCAACCAAATCGATATATTCTTTGTCCAAATCTGTGCCTCTGATTCAAACCAATCCCAAACAGCCATACTTCAGAGCATTGAGGGGCACACAATGCCTTTCACACCTGCCCTCCAAAACCATGCTTGCCCGCTAGGTAGTCTGGCTTTCCTGTAGTGGTTGGTAGTTGCTTTGTTTTACGGTTTTAAGTTCTCGGTCCAAACACAGTCACTCTTACCAAAGCCGGTCTGATGCTCCATCCCACACACTGCACCCAAAACTGTTTGATTAGCCGACGCTTTCCAACTAGGTGGCCTTCCTGTCCTGCAGAGAATCACTTGCCAAACCAGTTTGAGGCACTACTCCCAACTCTGCCATAAATTCCCAAGTCAGTCTTAAGACTGGTTTGTCTTTAAACATCAAAGCATTGCTGTTCTCATGAATAAAACACTAATATTATGTTTGCTTTGTCGCACTTACACATAAAGACGTACAAAATATTTATCAACTTATATCCATAGATTTCAAGCCACAACAGCGGCGGAGTTTTCTCCCTACTGGGGCATCACTGAAACTTTCAGTGCCGACATCAGACTCTGGCACATATTGTAGTTCTGTTTGTTTTCTTTTTGCTAGTAAAAACCTAAAACTGTTGTTTGTCGAGACACGGTTCACGTTTCCCTCCAACAAGACCTGTAACTTCTAACGATAAGCGATTCGTGAACGATTTGTTCTTTTTTGCCAGTGACTCTTTTCAGTGAACAGGAATCGATTTGGTGAAACTCAATGAGAATGCTAAAGTGACGTCAGTAAGTTGTCAGCTGATAGCCACCTGTTAACGTCACGTCTTTTGAGTAGCTGGGACTTGTAACATTTCAAGTCAAAAGTTAGGTCTGCTAGGCCACAACACTCCACTATGCAACTGAATCTTGGACTTTGCGACAGAGAGACCCCAGGCAGTCTGTGTTGGAAACACCATCTCCTGTACCATCACGCTGAGCTCTGGTGCTCCGCAGGGCTGTGTACTCAGCCCACGTCTGTCCAGTGCTAACACCATCATTACACTTCCGCATGAAACAACGGTGGTGGGTCTCATCACCACTGAGGATGAGTCACCTGACAGGATGGAGATGCAACCATTGGTGGACTGTTGCAAGTGCAACCATCTTGTCTGTTAACCCTTAAAATGCCACATACTTGGTGGTTAATGCTCCCCAAGACGCCAAATACTTTTTTCTGCACTTTTTAAGGAAATGTTACAAGTCACTAAGAAAAAGTGCCATTTTTATGGAAGACATATGTTTTCATGCAAAGAGCATAGCAATTACTGTAACACTGATCATTTTACACCTTGCCAATGAACTGTAAGATCTATAAAAATAACTGCTGTAACAATCTATTATGATATGTGCAAGGTGCAACTGATGCCATTGATGACATTCAGTAAATCACTGAGCCAACTGCGCTTGAACTCGCTGCACACAAACACACAGAGGCCAACGCTGATGCCAGCAGGCTAGTCTAGTGCAGCGGCTGAACCCCAGAGACAGTGAAGCTGATTCGCTAGGGGGCGCCAGTGGTCATGAGCTGGCTGCTCAACAAATGTATGGCACAGACTGATCAGCTCTGGCATGCTGGAAAATTGCACTGGGAACCGACTAGAAATAAACTTGATCCATTAGAACTAAAAGTCAAGACGGAGGTAAAGAATTTAGGGGTAATTATTGACTCTGACCTGAATTTTAAATCGCATATTAATCAGATTACTATAACTTTGCAAGATGCTGAGAAATGAGTTCACACTTTTGATTTCAGTCGACTAGATTACTGTAACGCACTCCTCTCAGGACCACCCAAAAAAGACATCAATCGATTACAATGAGTGCAGAATGGAGCTGCTAGAATCTTAACTAAGAAAAGAAAATCTGCGCACATCACACCAGTCTTAGTGTCACTACACTGGTTAACTGTGCCATTTCGAATTGACTTTAAAATGCTGCTTATGGTTTAAAAAGCCTTCAATAATCTCGCTCTGTCCTATATCTTGAAATGCCTCTCAGCTTACGCTCCAAATTGTAACCTTCAAATGAGTATCGGCTTATAATTTGTGAAAGATCCCTGGACACAGACAGACACTGAGACAGCCAGAACTCCAGAACACACACATTTAATTTTCTTTTGCCTCTCAGTCCCTTCCTTTCCCCCTGAATAGAGTGAGGCAGCCCCTTTTATAATGTAACTGTATTTGCTCCAGGTGCTCCATGATGACCTTCCTGCAGAGCTTACTGGTGTGGCGGAAGTGCTGCAGTCCATGGCTCTGGAACCATCCAGGCGCCCCCCTGGCGGCGGCCACGGATCCGCACAGGGTTGAGCTTCCCAGCTCCCTGGTTTCCATGCAATCCTGGAGAGCTGCCATCGTGCATCCCAGGATAGGAATTGCCCCTCTCCCGGTCTTCTGCTTCTCCAGGTCTTCCAGTGGGGCAAGGTCCCCGGCCATCTATCACATATTCCAAGAGCTAAACTTAAAAGAAGTGGTGATGGTGGCCTTCAGCAGTTATGAACCTAAACTCTGGAACATCTGAAATTCACCAGGCTAATACAGTGGAGCATTTTAAGAAAACTACATTTAGCTACATTTTACTGTAACCCTGATATTCTGTATATGCATTGAATTATCATTTCTGTCATGGTGGCTCCACACTAACCCCTACTTTCTCTGCTGTTCTCTTTCTGGTTTTCTTTGTTGTTGTGATCTACACCCCCACCACCTGATCAAAGCACCCTGCAGTCACCGCATTGATGGATTGAAGGCCAGAAGTCCATATGACCTTCATCTTCAAGTTCTTCCATGTGAACCCTGAATACCATGAGGACTAATTGAGATCATTGATGTTAGGTAGAATGCCTAGAGGGGGCTGGGTGGTCTCGTGGCCTTGGAACCCTTGCAGATTTTGTTTTTTTCTCCAGCCGTCTGGACGTTTTTTTTTTTTGTTTTTTTGCTGTCCTCCCTGGCCATTGGACCTTACTTTTATTCTATGTTAATTAATATTGCCTAATTTTATTTTAAAATTTTGTCTTTTTTCTTTCTTCATCTTGTAGAGCAATTTGAGCTACTACATCATTTGTATGAAAATGTTCTCTAGAAATAAATATTGTTGCTGTTGTTGTTGTTGACTATAGCCAGTTCCGGCAGTTTAAAGATTAATGTGAACAAGATGAAAGAAATTATTTTTGACTTCAGGAAGCCCTGTGGTCAAAAGCACCAGCTTCCTAGGAGTTTACCTAGAAGCTGACCTTACTTGGTCAATTATCACCACCTCCATAGCCAAGAAGGTGCAGCAGCAGCAGCTCCACTTTGAGTAATGGACTAAAGGCAAAATCAAAATGACCTACAGTTACACTGAATAGAAATAAAATATAAAAAATTACATAATGGACAGTTTGACATCCGTGGCAGAGCGATGGGCGCTGAGCAGACTCCTGTCAATCATGGAGAATCCTCTGCATCCACTGAACAGGATCATCTCCAGACAGAGGAGCAGCTTCAGCGACAGACTGCTGTCACCGTCCTGCTCCACTGACAGACTGAGGAGACCCCACACTATGCGACTCTTCAATTCCACCCTTGCATTTTTTAACTTGCACTGCATTGTTATCACTCTTTAATTTAATATTGTTCTTTATCAGTATGCTGCTGCTGGAGTATGTGAATTTCCCCTTGGGATTAATAAAGTATCTATCTATCTATCTATCTATCTATCATATAGTGCCTTTCATATCTATCTATCTATCTATCTATCCATTGTAAAGGACACTATATAGCGCCCGACCAGCGCACAGACTTACACAGAGGCACGTCTATAAATCACACAGACTTTATTTTTTCTTCACCCGTGGGCACACGCCTTCCCCGTGACCCACAGGCAATACACAGTCCCAAAGCACTTTATCTCACACAACAACTCCTTCTGGCACCACCACTCCTCCCAGGCAACCTCGTCCTCTTCCTCCCGATTCTGGCCTCGAATGAAGGGAGGCTGGCCCGTTTTATAGCCCACCCGGAAGTGTTCCAGGTACTTGACCAGCTGGCCCTGATTGCACCTCCGGGTGGGGCTGATGACCGGGTTGTTGGCTCTCGGCAGCACCCCCTAGCGGCCACCCCATCTCCCAACCAGGCGGTGGAGGACTCCATGTCCTATGGAGCCACGTGGGAGACTGGGAAACGAATAACGGCCGGGGAGGCTGCCACCAAGCGTCCTGGGGGAGGAATTGAGCTGTCCATGGTGGCTCCCATGGTGGCCATGGTGTCCATGGTGGCTCCCAAGGCCATTCATTTTAAATCACCGTACCCGAGGCGGCTTCGTGAGGGGGGTGTTGTTGTAGCGAGCCGCGGGGCAGTCGTCGATGTGGGCGTTTCTCACCGTGTGCACAGGTGAGGAACTGCCCACATTCGTGATTGCTCCCGTGGCTAATGCTACAGCTGTGATGGCCCCTCACGTTTTAGAAAAAGAAGTGCGAGTCGGTGTGGAGGGGGGAAAAAAAATGGAGAGAGAAAAAAGGAAAGGAGAGGACGGAGGTTACCAGGAGCAGGAGAGGAAGCAGGCGGTGCGTGAGTGTGGTGAGCGCGCGATCGAGCGCTCGTGGACAGCTGCGTGGAAGCTGGGTGTTAGGCCGACACCCAGGTGTTTGTGTTGATGTCGCCCGCTGAGCGATCAGGTAGCGGGAGTGACCAGGAAGGCGACTGGCGCAGAGAGGCCATTGAAAGGCAGCGGAAGTCGGGAGACTTGGTGGTGGGAATCCCCAACGTGAGCGACCTGGCCGTTGGTGGAAACCAAGTTCTCCGGGACTGGGATGAGTGCCATACCGGAGCCAGGGATCGGGAGGTCTCCAGTCTCGTGTGTGTGTCTAGAAGAGGGCAGCTCTTGGCTCTTGGCCCAAACGGGATAAGCAGGTGAGACGCTAACAGAAAATAAGCAAGGAGCTTGTTTGTTGTTTTTAAGACTGCTTCCAAGAGAAGATTTTAACCTCTGGTTTTAAGGATGTGTTTTTTTTTCTATTTATTGGTTTTATCCCCCACGTTCTTTTATGGATTATTTGATGACGAATTTGAATTGAAACTGCACTATTTATGGAACACTGTTTTTGTTGGTTTTTAAATAAAAGCACTGTTTTGCACTTTTTATCTTCCCCTTGCTGGAATTATTTGCCTCCACTGACTAGCTCACTTGGTAACATTATCGACGGTGTTGGGTTCAAGGGTTCCCAAACAGCCATGGGAGCGTGGAGCCAGAACCCACATCGTCACAGACCCCTCCCATGACGGCCGGTTATTACGTACCTTGACAGAGCTGAGGAGGAAATCCTCAGATGCACATGCATGACAGAAGGTAAATCAAAAAGTAAAGGCAGTTGAAAAACTACCCAGTAATCACAATGGATAGAAGCTGATACAATACAATGCGTTTGCAATGGCTTGTGGGTAGTTTGAACACACACAGCGCAGCGCTCTGCCATTAGTCTAATTGAAGCCAAAGTGAGTCATATGAACATGGTGGCTCTGCTGCAGGATTGCACCATTGTTGAACAATGAGGCCTAGTGAGCTTTCTTCGAGCAGAGGAAGTGAAACCTGCTGAAATGTTTTGAAATATCATGTTGTCATTGGGGTCTTTTATTTTGAAATGTATACATGCCGTTAAAGAAGCCAGGCTGTGGCGCCAGACCACAGAAATCCGGGGGTCTTTCACATGACATTTTAAGGGTCAACGATGAAATAAAAAGGCAAAAAGGATAAGGCAGCAGACATAAAAAGGTTTCGAGATGGCCACCCCGCATACTTGAAAAATGGACAGCAAAAAGAAAACACGTCTTTATCGCCAGGAGTCCAAAACAGAACTGAACTAACAGGGTGAGTCTGGCCTATAAACATGGCAGAAAACAGGAAGGGGTGTGATCAGGGAGGCCGGAACAGGAAGTGATGTCATGGGTTCTGTATACCGGTAGTGACATCATCAGAGGGTGCCGGAAGTGGGAGGTGACGTCATTGAGAAGTATGGTCTTAGACTGGTCTGCAGAGGGACAAAAGCAGAAAGGATCAGATGACAGCGCCAACCCCTGGTTCGACCGAGAAACACCATTTCAACCCATAAACCACCTCCCCTGCGCACGTGTGTGACAGTTGTAAAATGTACTTTGGGCACTGACCTTAAAAAAAAAATCATTTTTGGATGGATATCTGTTTTAACTTTTATGCAGTTGACTTTACGTTCGTGTAAGTGATGAACTATTTTAAAAAACGTTTAAAAATAATCAGTAACATTCTCAAAAACTGTTAAGGATGACTCAAAATTCACGGGTTTATGTGTATTTTGCACCCATTTCAGACTTTTGTTGAGCTTTGAGTACAAAAAACTGGGACGTTTCTGGAAAGAAAAGAAAACGCTTGTAAACAAGTTAAGTGAAGTCAGGTTGGGGAGCATGCACTGCTACAGCACGTTGCTGCACCCACTACACGACGAAACAACTCATCAACTCGTGGTCCAGTCCCACCCTCTGGAAATGACCAAACGTCAAGCTAGCTTTACCTCGGTGCATTCTGTGATTTGGAATACCATGTGCAAGTCGTCATACGTCTCTCTATTATAAACAAAAATCTTGGAAGGAGACGAGACGTGATTGTCTCAGGGACACTTTCACATCCCATGAGACTAGTCTTCGTGCCAAGCGATGTAACCATGCCCGAGGCCGGAAGCCCCGTGAGACAAGAACTTATACAAAGAGATTTGGAAAAGTCCTTCGTGATTATGTCAGACACATTTCTTGTAGAGAGAAAGAAACGATATTCACTCACAGGCAGTTATATGTTGCATTTTCACGGTGTAATTCCAAAACACGGAATCAAAATTCAATGCGATATTGATGAAAAGGTTGTCACACACGTGTGAGTAGGAACTAAAGGGCCTGAGTAATGGTAATAAAACATCTGACCAGTGGGCGGCGGAATGCGCTGACCGTCTTTCTCAGTTCCCTACAGACCTTTCCCGGGAAATCCTGCAAGGTTCCGGCACCTCAGAAGACATCTCTTTCGGTGCCGACCCCTTTGGTGATGTCACTTCCGGACCAGAAGACATCACTTCCGATTCCGGCCCTTTTGCTGACGTCACTTCCTTTATGGGCCTTTAAAGTCTCCATCTTTGTCTCTGATAATTAGTTCTGTTTTGGACTCTGTTCTATGCACATCGTGCTACCAAAATTCAACTTTTGCAGCTGGGAAAACAATATATGGGTGGCTGCCCCAAATCTTTATGATGTCTTTGTATAATTTTCACAAGTTAAAAGCGAAAAGAGATCGAATATAAAGACATGGGTGGTATGACAGAAGTGCGCCATGTGAGATACAGATCACGCTGCATGGCAGCAGCAGCAAGCCAGCCACTGATCGAGCAAAGAGGAGATGAAAAAAAACTGTGTTTGTTTCCCATTGTATCACCATTTAAGAGGGGGTGTCGGAAGAGCGACCGCGTCTCCTTGGGGTGCGTTCAGCCCCCCTCTTCACAATGTGAGTGGCTGGCGCATAGTGCAAGTGGGGGTTTGGGGGGATGTTGAGTGGGTTGAGTGAAGCAAGTTAAGGAAAAAAAATAAGGGCTTTTGTGGGTTGCGTATTTTTTGGACTACTTTTTTTAAAAGCAATAATGGCAGTTTGGGCTATTTTTCAACACCCACCCCCAACCAACAAATTTTTGCCATGTTTTTCATCCATCTGGCTCCCTTTACCCTGCTATTGCTGTGGAGAATGGACTCGCTCAGAGTCGCAGCATGGGGGCAAATGGCAGAGACTTTATTGCAAAAGCCGTCTCAGTTCAATGAAATGAGAGCTGTTAGTTCGGCGGCACCTCGTTTTATTACCTTTTCTGATCATAAGATTACCTCACTCTGTATATTTTTCTCATTATTATCCGACATTCCTGCGTTTTGCCCAGTCGCCAATATTTTCTAATGCCTAATAAACATTGATAAGTTTCTAATGCTGTGGTGGGTTGGCGCCCTGCTCAGGGTTTGTTTCCTGCCTTGCGCTCTGTGTTGGCTGGGATTGGCTCTTTGCAGACCCTTGTGACCTTGTAGTTAGTATATAGCGGGTTGGATAATGGATGGATGGAAGATTCTAATGGACATAACTGCCCCATTATCAACCACCATTACCTTGATCCAGAGGGCATATTAACCACCTGGCCAGAGTAGTGACTCCATCTTCTATTTACTTGTCACATTCTTACCTCCTGACTTGTAAATTCTATCAATGTTTTCTTGAGCTCAGTGGGCACAAATAATCTCCTAAAGGGTATGATTACCTTTCCACCATTATCGTATGACCAAAGAAATATATTGCTGCCTTCTGGCCATCTCTTATTTACTTGGCTCATTCCAAAACCTCGTTTTTGTAAATATTGGTGGTCTTCCGGATTGTGTGGGCATTAGCCTTAAATATTCAACTCTTACACTGCCAGAGACTATCGATTACACTCTTTACATGCTGAAGCGACCTATTGCAATAAGTGATTCAATTCTTAATTTAATTTAGACTTTAATTTCTCACAGTTTTAATTTCTATGCTATTCGCACTAATATTTGTTCTGAGGGGGCAGTTGTGAGATGGTATATACCCTCTAAGAGCCATTTCCTAGTTACATAAGATTCATAAATATTTTACTAGATGATAATGCATAATTTAGGAGAGGTTCCTATAACCCCTAAAAGTAGAACTGAATTGGTATATTCTGGCCATTTCTAACAGCTCTCTCAGTTAGTGATCAGCCTTGCCATGTGTAAGGTGTAGAGGGCACAAGGTTTTAAACCGTGCCTATGTGCCTATGTGCTTAATTTAAACCATACATTTAAAGCATACAGAAGAAAAAGCTAAGAATCTTTAAGTATAGAAGAAGAAGTAAAGAACTTTTAAGTACAGAAATAACTAAAGTTTCTCAAGAAAAGCTAAGTTTAGAGAAGATACATTTTTTCTTTTTTTTGCCTTTTATTCTACGTGTGAAACAACTTTTTTCTTTATTCTTGTGTGGATAATTTACTTTTAATTTTCACTAAAAATTTTTAAAAACAAACTTTTGGACTGAGAGATTTCTTTCGGCATGTGTTTTACCTGTGCTTGAACTCACCTCATAATTTGGCAGCAGGGCCGTTCTTAGGACGTTGGGGGCCCTGGGCATAATTAGACTGTCGGGACCCTAATGCGTGTAGTATTAGCTACAGTTCAGCCAGATTTGACCAGTTTCCACTGGGCGCCGCGTGGAGGTATGTAGCTAAGCCCAGCGTGTGCAAAATGTGCAGTGCAGTGGTGCATATTTTTATAAATTTTAGAGCATTTTTTTTTTTTTTTGTCACAATTAAAAAGTGTGTTTTTTATACCGTTTTCCATTTTTTTCTACCAAATTAAAACTTGGGCTAAAGAACATTCCAGAATAATGCTCAAGAAACAAAATCAACTTTTCACGCTTTAACACTTGCAAAATCTTTAATTAACGCCGAGTAATCAAGCGATTGGACAACGTCTCGCTCAATGGACATTAATGTTAAAGCATTCAATCGTTCTTGTAACGTGGTTGTCCTGAGGTAATTCTTGATTATCTTTAGCTTAGAAAAGCTACGTTCCCCAGCAGTGACAGTAACTGGTATGTCGCTCGTTGCTTACTACTGGTCGATTTTGAAAGGAATCAGTAGGGGAATGAAACGTTTTGGCCATGACAAATTTCAGCAAAGCTCCTTTTTGTGCCTCAATAAAGGCTACATCGTCTGCCTTTTTCTTTCATTTAGCAGCACTAGATGGATAACTGCGTTTCAAATTAATATGGTACGTGCGAAACTGCTAACGTGAATAAGACGCAGTTACGAGCAAAGTGCGAAGAAAGCGCTATACGTGACAGAAAAACACGGGAAGAAGTCCGCACCCACACTCACGATGCAACCGTGGTCTGGAACGGAATGGTCTCCTCCAACGAGAGCACTCGGTGTATTGACTTTTGTGTGGGCGTGTCGTAACAGGGCTCCGCCTACGCCTTCGCAGAGCCCTGGCCATCGCAAATGTCCCAAGCCCCAGTTCCCTGTTGCAGCATCCCTGCTCCAGGAAAGGGCAGTAAGCTTAGCATTAAACTTCATAGTACAGATACGTAGTTTGCATCGATCTTAAAAAAAAAAAACCTTGAATGATGGCGCCCCTTTTGTCTCAGGGTCCCGGGCGACTGCCCTGCTCGCCCATGCCTAAGAACGGCCCTGTCGGCGGCTACACTAAAGTTTAAAACCAGCCAACCTTGGATTAAAAGAAAGAAACCTGCTTGTTCTAAGCCTGACGTTGGACTGTGATGGAAGAAAACAACGACAACTTGAAAAGACCCGACAGGTACTTTTAATCTTTGTCCTTGATCGAAGTTGGACATTTTTGATAATCGCGAGCCTGTATCATTTATAAAGGAGCTTAACTACGTTAAAAGGGATTCTGCCCTGTTCTGGTTTAAGATCACGGTGGCATCTGAATCCAGAAGTCAGAAGAAATATCAAGCGGCAAACGAAAATCCGAGTGGTGTGAGCAGAAGTCGCGATGACTATGACATTTCAAGGGAGGACCATGACGATGGAAAACCCTTCAATTTACCAGCTGACCTTCAATCAGAGATAGACCACAAATACAAAAAATTATCGAATATGATGAAGATCGTAATGGATTTACAACAAAATGAATTTAACTGTGAAAATGTAGAACTAATTATCAAGAATCGGTTTTTCTTTTTTAAAAATGAATATGAAAAGCTAAGTTTAGAGAAGATACATTTTTCCCTTTTTTTTGTCCTTTATTCTATGTGTGTAATTACTTTTTTCTTTATTCTTGTTTGGATTATTTGCTTTTAACTTTCACTAAATATTTGTAAAATGAACTTTTGGCCTGAGAGATTTCTTTCGGCATGTGTTTCACCCGTGCTTGAACTCGCCTTATACTTCAGTGGCTACATACCCATTCTGGCACTCTGAAATATCTCCGTGGGGAATCCCCCAATCCCAGGCTTTGATGGTATGTACCCTCTGACACCAACTCTTCACTATCCAATGTGCCATTTATGTCTACCTCAGACAATGGGCTATTTTTTGGGGCAAGTTTGCTACTTTTAAGCTGTCCTTGGGCTATAAATTTCTTAAGGACCTGGGAACCTGGACTGAGTCAGAGTCTTACTAGGAGTTAAAGTTTTTACGTTTAAAACAAAAATAAAAAAACTAGGCTATTGGAAGTTTTACTAGTTCATACCCTGTAAACGCCAGCAGAGACTCTACTTCGTTGGGCCCTTGAGGAAGACCCTTAACCAATTGCTTCTTCCTGGGTATAACGTTAATCTTCAAGTAGGTCCACTGACTTACAGGGAAAAACTTTGGGCCTGGTGGCAGGATTGGCACTCCAGCCACTGTAAAAAACATCACACTGTTGCAGTGTGGTGCTGAGGTATCACCCGCTGCACTCGGGTTACAAACCAGGCGGTGGGGTGGCAATATGCTATCTTCGGATGCTCCTAACTTCTCCCTAGGTTATCATGTAGTTCATCTAAATGTTACAGAGAGCCCCAATTGTTAGCATTAATGATTTACTCAGCAACAACAGCAGCGTCAACGGGAGCATTTTAATGAAGACAACATTAACCATCCTTGAAAGATACCTCAAGCTGAAATTGCCCGAGAAAAGAATATATTCTTCATCGGGACACCATAGACAAACAGTTTTACTATTCTGACGTGAAAGTTTGACCCATTTTGCAGAAGGGGATATCCAATCCTCATCAAGCTGGACAACAAAAACAAGTGGAAGAGACCCCTCAGGATGATGATGGATGGTGTGACTCCTCGCGTATATGTTGTTTGTACACTGGATGGAGGGGATAAAAGGAGGCATGGTCGACCTTTACAGGAGTTACTGTCTTAAAACTTGAACAGCACAAGGGAGGAAAGGAAAAGAGGCACACAATGGGAGGAGAAACTCTGCCCCAAAGAAGATAACATAACTTTAGCTATTGCAAATATTTTTTCTGAAGGACATATTAAAAACACAGTTTGGTGGAGTGAGCTAGCGCGTTTCTAAACTTAATGTCAGGTCAGGTCAGGTTGGGGGAGTAAACGCGGCTGCACCCACCACACCACAGCTTGGGATCCTGATTGGCTAACAGACAGACACACGGTCCAGTCCTGCTCTCCGGAAATGAGCCTCTATCTGCCACAGTCAGGTGTTACATGGGCGTCCCCTTGGCCTTCGACAATGATGATCCTGTGAGCTGATTACCCTCAGGGAATCGCACCACATGGGCATAGTGCCATAACTGACGCTCCCTCACAATGTAATGTGCCTCATTTGGGACTCCATGAACAACACAAAGGACTCCCCGAAGAGACACTGAAGGAGTCCAGTCTTCATCTCAGGTCACTGGATGGCGTCCATGTCTCGCAAACAGGAAGCACCAGGACTCTAAAGACATGGACCTTCGTCCTTTCGCAAGAGATTTCAGGAGCACCACACACCCCTTTCCTGTGACCTCATTACCGTCTACTGACTTCATAGGAAGAGTCACCCGAGTCACATGAATGTCACTGCCGAGGTAAGTAAACCTCTCAACAAGGCAGACAGACACACTGCTGATGGCCGGGCCCAAGAGGCCATTAAAGGCCTGGATTTTTTGTTTTTTGTCAGGACACTCGCAAGCCCAGACACTCAGACTCCTCACTCAGTCTCTTGAGTGCTCCGATCAGAGCCTCCATTGAAGATCACAGCATTGTCAGCAAAGTCAAGATCAGTGAATCTCTCTTCACCCACAGATGCCCCACAGCCACTGGACACCACCACCCTGCCCACCTCCCAGTCCATACAAGCACTGAACAGAGGAGGGGCAGAACACACCGCTGATGAACCTCAGAATCAACTGGGAAAAAACACAGGGGGTCTGCCTCCACTCTGCACAGCACTTACAGTACCGGGTAAACTGTGAAAAGTGTGAAAAAATGCTACATTTCTACTGACTGAAGTTAAATCATGAGTTGAGAGATTCTGCAAAGTTCAGATATAGAAGTTTTTTTCAGTATGTGTACTGTGCATTAAAACATCTAACGTGCCATGATGTGTGAAGTCCTAGGAGGTTATGCTCAAGCTATGTAACGCATTGGTTAGACCAAGTGAGGAGGATTAGTAGATAATCGAGTATCCATTGAGTCATCACAGAGGGATTTGGATAGCATACATGCTTGGGCAGATTTGTGGCAGATGACATTTAATGTCCGTAAATGTAAAGAATTACACATAGGAATTAAAAATGTGAGGTTTGAATACACAATGGATGGTCTGAAAATCGAAAGTACACCTCAGGAGTAGGATTTAGGAGTCATAGTGGAATATCAAGTGCCAGACAGTGTTCAGAAGCCATTAAGATGGCTAACAGGATGTCAGGTTATATAGCGCCTTAACGTGTGGAGTACAAGTCACAGGAGGTTCTGCTCAACCTTTATAACACGCTGGTGAGGCCTCATCTGGAGTCCTGTGTGAAGTTTTGGTCTCCAGGTTACAAAAAGGACATAACAGCACAAGAAAAGGTGACCAGGGCTACAGGGGATGAATTATGAGGAAAAATTAAAAGAGCTGAGCCTTTACAGGAGATGAAGAGGAGACCTGAGTGAAGTGCTTAAAATTATGAAGGGAATTAGTGTAGTGGGTCGAGACGGTGACTTTAAAATGAGTTCAACAAGAACACGGGGACATAGTTGGAAACTTGTGAAGGGGAAATTTCACACAAACATTAGGAAGTTCTTCATAAGAGAACCACAGAAACACGGAATACGGGTAAGTGACCAAGTAGTGTGGTGACTTTAGGGCTTTTAGGGACCTTCAAATCTTGGCTTGATGTTATTTTGGAAGAATGTGAGTTTATATAGCGCCTTGATGTGTGGAGTACAAGTCACAGGAGGTTCTGCTCAAGCTTTATAACACACTGGTGAGGCCTCATCTGGAGTACTGGTTGCAGTTCTGGCCACAGGGCTACAAAAAGAACATAGCAGAACTAGAAAAAGTCCAGAGAAGAGTAACGAGGCTGATTCAGGGCTACAGGGGATGAGTTATGAGGAGAGATTACAAGAGTTGAGCCTTTACAGGAGATGAAGAGGAGACCCTTCTGAAGTGTTTAAAATTATGAAGGGAGTTAATCCAGTGGATCAAGATGGTGGCTTTGAAATGAGTTCATCAAGAACACGGGGACACAGCTGGAAACTTGTTAAGAGGAAATTTCACACAAACATTAGGAGGTTTTTCTTGACACAGAGAATGACAGACACACGGAATAAGAGACCAAGAAGTGTGGTGACCTTTAAGCTTTAGGGACTTTCAAAACTCGACTTAAGTTGGATTTTCATGAATAGGACTGGAAAGCTTTGTTGATCTGAATGGCCTGCTGTTGTCAAAGTTTTTTGTGCTGTTGCTGATAAGTGGACCAGAATTAGAAGCCATCACCGTGGGGCTGTGAGGGAGCAGCACTACCCGCTGTGCCACTCCTAATAATAACCCTCCTAATTCTTTGACTACACTCGGTATTCACCTACTGCCCATTTCAGATGCTCATGTGCTCACATATTTATGGATTGGCTGATTATGTCTGTTTCATTCCACTGACGTTGTGGA
Organism: Polypterus senegalus; assembly: GCF_016835505.1. NCBI lineage: Eukaryota > Metazoa > Chordata > Cladistia > Polypteriformes > Polypteridae > Polypterus > Polypterus senegalus. Next base: position 10,328,189 of record NC_053168.1, read on the forward strand.
GGAGTTTGTGTAGAGGAGAGTGAGCAAAACCCTCCACACACAGAAAATGTAATTTTATCTGAGTTTCATACAAACACACCTGATAGTACTTTTCTTTCCAGGCAACGTGCCAAGGACAGACATCAGAAGGGAAAGTCAATGGGGGCGGCCTGCTCAAGTGGAAGGATGTGCTCGTCCAACGTGTTGCGCTTTTTCATCTCAATATCATCTTAATGAAGCACATTTAATAATACGTTTCCTCTATTGTGTTCAAAAGCTTGCGGTGCTTCTAGGAAAGAACAATGACAGTAGGAGAAAAGCCCAAAATGTTTCACTTTTCACAGAATTCGGTGAGCTCAGATTTTACAGAAAACACTATTTCATTCCAAACAGAAGGGGCAAATGGCAAATTAAGCAAAAATGTAAAAAAACCGCAGACATCCTAATGCATTGACTTGCATTTGTGACAGCACAAGAACAATTGCCAGAGCAGCAGTCACACCAAAGGTGCTGCAGCCGCTTACAGGAAATGTTTGGCAGGTGATAATGAAATACGAGTGACAATAATCTCTCCATCTAACTGTCAGCGAACAACAAAAAAAAAAAGGAGCATCGTGCACAATAAGCAACACGAGAGCATCGCAGAAAGGCGCTTGATTGGAGAAAACACAAGACGGGCCAAGGGGACAATGAATTCAACTAAGGTAAAGCCCACTTCATCCAATTCAGGGGGCAATACAATGATTTGTACCAGTGAGCTTGTTACAATCATACATAAAAAATACAACCTCATATTAATATGTAAAAATAATATTATTAATTATATTAGAAAGCTCTTTTTAAAAGTTTGCCATTGTACAGTGTTTGCTTAAAATATTTTTAATGAATAAACAGTGGATGGATTTTCGAAAACAAACAATTTTTTACAGTAATTTTGTTCATTTGTGAAAATCTGTTCATTGTTCATTGATTAGTATTATAGTATTATATTAGACAATTATTATACTTTTATACTAAATATGTAATACAAATATATATATATGATTGATGTATTTAAGCCATCTATCTATCTACATATATGTATGTATATACAGTATATGCTCCATATAGTATAAATACTGCATATAATGTGTGTACATATCTGTATATACTGTATACAATATACGTATATGTGTAAAAATGTATTTGTATAGTGTATCCAGATGTACACATATACGTATATATATACATCTAACAAATATATATATATGTATGTATCTTTGCTCACATACATGAGATATGAATGCTTTTTTATGTATGCTTTATATAATATATATTTGTATATATACTGTATTTATTTGAATATATATGATATATAGGGATCTATCTGCATATACTGCATACAGTGAAAGGATTGCAAACATTTGAAAGTGAGCAGTATATACTAGATATAGTCCCTAGAACTTCATGACCCTAAATATATAAAATAAATAACATTCTGTGGTCAGGCAGCTTTGAGAATGTGATGATAATTTTGTTACTTATTTATACAGTTTAGGGTCATGAAGTTCTAGGGACTATATCTAGTATATACTGCTCACTTTCAAATATGGTACTATTTATATTATATACAGCATACATACATTACAAATATATACATTCTATATGTGGTATATAACAATACATAAATATAAATGTATATACTGTATATGTAAATTTGTGAATTTCCCCTTGGGATTAATAAAGTATCTATCTATCTATCTAAATATTTATATATGTATATATGCATATCTGTATATATACAGTGTATACAGACAGACAGACACACAGATAGATAGATAGATAGATAGATAGATAGATAGATAGATAGATAGATAGATAGATAGATATGAAAGGCACTATATAATAGATAGATAGATAGATAGATAGATAGATAGATAGATAGATAGATAGATAGATAGATAGATAATATGAAAGGCACTATACAATAGACAGACACACAGACAGACAGATAGATAGATAGATAGATAGATAGATAGATAGATAGATAGATAGATATAGGAATTGTAGGAAGCTGGAAAGGCACTATATAATAGATAGATAGATAGATAGATAGATAGATAGATAGATAATATGAAAGGCACTATATAATAGATAGATAGATAGATAGATAGATAGATAGATAGATAGATAGATAGATAGATAGATAATATGAAAGGCACTATACAATAGATAGACAGACAGACAGACAGACAGACAGAGGTATATCCAGTATATATGCATGTATCTATGTATTAATGATTGTGAACATCTAACTTAAAGGGGGTTTGTGTCGAAGTAGAATACACAAATCCTTTATCAGAGTGGGGGGTCCTTGTGTATATGAGATGAAAAGGGAATTGAAGGGTCTTGTGGGAGTCTAAGTGGGGGCATTGAGGAAAATGTGGTTGATTCACTACCTGTCATTGTCTGGCTCCTGACTGATGTGGTTTTACTCAAAGACTGTAACTTTACCATCATTATAACACTTCACCCCCTAGATAAAAGAAAATCTTATTTCATGTTGCCAATCTTAAATGTATAATTTATTAATTAGTTTATACATATTTTCAGTCTTCTTGTTACTTTGAAATTTATCTTTGTTTGTCATTGAAAGAGCTTTCTGATGATGTGCTCCAGGAATGGCGCTATATAAAATAAAGAGCGACTGACTGATGGTTAATGACGCTTAATATTAAAGCAGTGTAGAGAAACAGACATCTTGAATGTTCTCTGCTTCGGGCTTCTTCTGAATTATAAAGTGAAGTCACTGACTAAGCAGTGCCTCTCGGAGGTGTAACTATTGACAGGTGGGGCTGGGGGTCCATGGTGTCTGCATGCTTGTTTCTTTATTTATGATAAACATTAGAGTCAAAATTTTAATGGTGTTATCCCCGCAACTTCACAGAGCCAAGCTCTGACTTGTAACTTTTACGTATCTTATAAGCTTGACATATCTCATTTTAAAATGGATTTAATTTAACTTCGCATGAGTTTTGGGGGTGGTGTCATTTATTTTTTGTGTTGCTGTCCATTAAATTCTAGGTACCCCACTGGTACCTTTTGTCCATTACTTCACTTACTCCATGTATCGAAAAACAACTCCAAATCCACCAAAACAAAAACTGGATAATAACTAGGAAGGCCGTTTGATTTGATGAGGTGCTTTTCTGTAGTGAGCACCATGACAATTGTAGAAGTGCCACCACATACTGGTATACAGTAGGTTTACATTTGGAGCTCAGAGAGACTAAGCGACTCACTCGGGACAACACAATGAGCCGGGTGGCCACCTTGCTATTTTATAAGGTGAAGAAGATCGTCCCAAGACAGCGGACCACCGGGTGTTTAATGTGGACTTTTACTTTTGTTTATGATAAGGAACTCCCTTTGGGTTGGAAGACGTGCCACAGACTCAACTGGGCACTTTGTGATTTTTTTTGAACTTCTACTTTGAAATCACTTCTATTTATTTATTTAGTTTTTGGTCTCCACCCCACCTTACTCACCGATATGAGAAACCCCCACATGTGACACACCGTCCAACTCATCTTGATGTCTAGTTATGCAAGATGATGAGCTTGTTGGGGTTCCCCATCTATTTTTTGGCCCTCTAACCCTCACGCTAACCCAAACACCAACTCGTAGGCCATTTTTGGATCGTAGCTTTTGGAGGAAATGTCACTCTTATGATAAATGAAACTAATTAGTGTCTTCAACAAAAATAATCACAAAGAAAGGAAGTTGTGTAACGCACATCAACTGACCTCAACGGTTCACCCCTAATGGGCAAGGGGATCAAAGTCAGCCTTTTTCACAAAACTTTAAAAAAAAAAATATTAGGATCAGTAATATTAGCATGTGGATTGCCATTTTATGTGATTTCAAGGTTGCTGGTTATGAATATTGCCATAGTTTTGATATCTGATTCTTTACCGGTGGTCCAGGCCCTGTAACAGCCACTCCCAGAAGGGTAAACATCGCACATTTCAAACATAAGTGTGTGGGGTGTCATTGTAGACTATTTCAGGGTCAGTGATTATAAATATATACGAATAGAGTTTTGATCCTTTAGCCCTCTATGGACCTCGAACAGACAGTGATAAATGATATGTTTCTATTACAATCAAAAATATTCAGACTTTAAACATTTACACTGAAGCACACATCACTATCTATATTTGTTTAATGGTGTTTATTATGAGTTTTCTTATGAGCTCCCCAAATTAGGGCGGCTTATGCTAATTCAGACCTTTTCTTCAGCTCATATGGCTTATATGGCTGTTATTGACACATGTACAGGTTAGAGCAAAATTCTTCTTTGCGTGTTTTAATCAATTTGATTAGTGAGTGAGGCAACCTCACCTCAAGACGTCTGCCTTCCTTAATTGAAATATCAATAAAGTGAGCAAATTCACCATTCACTGTGTAATACACCAGAGGAAAAAAATGAGGATACTAATAACAGCATCACAAGGTGTCGTGGGAGAGTCCAGACTGCATAAAATTGTTTTAGTACTGTCATCATGATCCACCTTAATAAAAGGATAGGTGTCTGCATAGCTGTGTGACCGTCTAGTTGCTATGTCTCTGTCATTCCAACAGATGGTGCATCATAAGCATTTATAAAAATAACATGCATGGCAGTTGTCATTCCAGCAGATGTTGCATCACACACACTAACAATGCTTTTACAAATCCCATACCAAATGGCATATAACAGAGACATATAAAGGGCATTTTCCATTCTGACAGATGGTGCATCACAAACATTTGTACTAATAAAAGTAATAAGATGCATTGCATCTGTCATTTCAACAGATGGTGCATCACAAACATTTATAGTAATAAAATGCATTGCATTTATCATTTCAACAGATGGTGCATCACAAACATTTATAGTAATAAAATGCATTGCATTTGTCATTCTAACAGATGGTGCATCACAAACATTTATAGTAATAAAATGCATTGCATTTGTCATTTTAACAGATGGTGCATCACAAACATTTATAGTAATAAAATGCATTGCATTTATCATTTCAACAGATGGTGCATCAGAAACATTTATAGTGATAAAATGCATTGCATTTGTTATTCCAACAGTTGCTACATTTTTGAAGCAATGACAACAAATGGCCTCCTTTAATTTTTTTTATGATTCTCGTTTATTATTTTGTTTGAAACCAAAGTGGGTCTAAACTGCAGAAGTTACATTTACTTTTGAAATAAAATTCCTTCTCAGTGTCACCTGTGTGTTCACTAACAGGGCAACACTGCAAATGTAACTGAGGTGTCACTCAAAAGAATGTTAACCAATCAAATGAGAGCTTTCAAAAGCATGTAAAGTGTGACTACAACGTCTGGTAGATCTGATTGGTTCATCCAGGGGGTGTTGGTTGACACATGCAGTGGATTCAGAAAGCATTCAGACCCTGTCACTTTCTGTACATTTTATTATGCTGTAGTTTTCATTTTAAATGAGCACATTTGCCATTCTTGCCCATCAATCTACGCTCAATAACCCATAATGGCAAAATGGAAAATTTTTCAGAAAGCTTTACAAATTAGTAAAAAACAGAAACTGAAATCTCCCCTTCATTAAAATGTTCAGACCCTTAATTCATTACATTGTAGGAGCCCCTTTGGCAGCAATTCCAGCATTGAGTCTTCTTGGTAAATCTCTATAAGCTTTGCACACCTGGATTTGACCAGTAGGGTAGTCCAAGAGAAAAAAAGACCCTAACATATTCAAGTTCTCCACAAGGCTAGCTGTATTGCTTATCATTATCATAAGAAAAATACAAAATTTTAATGAAAATAAATAACATCTAGAGGTCGCTCCGTTTGGCAGTTTCTTATGTCATGAGAACGGAACAGCAGGCAACCTGATCCACACTTGCAGGTCCACAACATCAGCACTGTGTTTGATGAAGTTACAGAATTGTTGTGATGCTTTGCCACTGGTAGAGGAATCAACTGTTTCTGTTTCTCGTCCTTTGCCGGTATGTCATCACACCTTTCAATGAGACGTTTTCCTTTTTCAGCTGCGTCATTTGCTATCATCACGTGCCAACAGTCCCCAAAATTCTGTGAAGTTTGGATCATCTGTTCATGTTCAGGCGATTTTGAGAAATGGTGGAGAGATTTATTTTCCTTTTTCCATAAGGACATCAAAGAAGGATGTCCTTTCTGCAAATGTTTGGCCGGACCACTCAAGGATGCTCTGAGACTTGTCCTTTCTGTTAACAGATCCTCCAACCTCAGCTTTGCAGATTCATTTGTCAGCTTAATATCTGGTGATGATGGCTGCTGCAGGCTTTCCACCATCTTCTCTCCTTTCTTTCCACTGGGATTCTCTTATCATAAAAGACTAAATTAGAAATTCCTTCTTACAATTTGAAGCTTCTGGAAACTTCCATTTACTAGTAGAATGTTCTGGAATTTTGCAGTTAGTACTAGAATGTTCTGGAAACTTCCACGTACAACTAGAATGTTCTGGAAACACCACTGTAGCTCTAGAATGTTTCCTAATCGCTTAGCCAGTTAAGAACTCCTTTAGCCTAGCACCTCTCTACCATAAGCACCCGACTGATGGAGTGCTGCTGAGGTGGTCTTCCTTCAGACAATACAAATGAAATGTTCAGAATGGAGCGACCGCCGCATGCTTGACAACCAGGCCAAAATTTCACAGGTTAGCCGACTACCCCTAACCGTTAAAATCAAGCTCTGTAGAGATACAATTCTACAAACATCAACTCTTGGCATTGGTTTGTGGACCACCCTTTTGGGCAGTTTATCCCATTCTTCTTGAAAGATCCTTTCAAGCTCCATTAGACTGGATGGGAAGCGTCTGTTAATGGCCATCTTCAGGCCCCTCCCAAAAAGTGTTTGGCCGGACCACTCAAGGACGCTCTGAGACTTGTCCCAAAGCCACCCCAGCATGGTCTTCCATGGGATCGTTGTGGTGCTGAACGGTGAAATGTCACCCCAGTCTGGAGCAGGTGTTCTTGAAGGGTCTCTCTCGGCATTTGGCTCCATTCATCCTTCCATCAATCCTCACGAAGTCTCCCTGTCCAGGACACTCCCACCACCTCCATGCTTCACCGTCGGGATGGCATTAGGCAGCACCAGACGTAGCGTTTGAAGTTCTGCCCAAAGAGTTCCATTTTCTGTCTCATCGGACCAGAGGGTCTTTTATCCTCATGCGCTCCGAGTCCTTTAAATGCCCAAGGCGCCACCCTTCCTGATCGATGGAGTGCCACTTAGGTGGTCATCCTTCTGGCAAGTTCTCCCGTATCTGAGGCTGTTAAAATACTGAAGACCCCAGTTTATGAAACTCTGTGGTACCCGCTTTATGATACTTTGAGTACTGGATGTAAAAGGGTGAGAACGGGCACTTTGGGCTCTGTCATATATCACCGTGATCAGACCTCCATGGTGCCAACGTTCATATCTCAAACAACCCACACCAGTCATCCATGTCATATACGCGTATTACTCTGGTCCAGCACCAAGTGGAGGGGGAGCCTCCCGCCCATATGAGGGGACCCGGCCCACTGGCCAAAGGGGTGACCCTCCCACCCACGGATTTCAAGGAAATGTTATAATAACAGAGTGTGTCAGACTCCAAAGGGGTCGTTTTGAGGTGTGAAGTGTGGCGGAGCACTGTGGCCAAGTGACGATGCAGCTCTAAGGCTGGGGGTGCGGGGAGCCATTATCCATTTTTAAATATTGTGATGTTTTAATCCTCTATTCTTCATATACAATTGCTCACATATCCCAACTTACCCTCCAGAGAGTTTTGGGGTCAGAGCGCAGGGTCAGCTCTTTGTACGGCGTCCCAGGAGCAAGTGCAGGTTTAATGGCCTTGCCCAACGGAGTAGGATTCCTTCAGTCACTGCCAGGATTCAAACTGCCAACCTTTGTGTCCTTTGGCTGGAGAGCCACCACTCTGTTATTTGTTTTGTTACCGAAAGTGTGAAAAGCTGAGGTCAACATTTTAGTGTCAATCCAACACTATTGAGGCCATTGGGCACCTGGGAATGGATTGATCCCCTTGTCCTGATCTGTGCCACCCCACAATTGGATCCTGAGGGTCTTCAGAGATTTCCCTGGACTTCATGGCTTGGTTTTGGTCCTGACACGCAGTGTGAATTCTGGGACCCTCTACACACAGGAACACACACGTGTGCCTTTCCTAAATGACATCCGGTCAGTTCTGTTTGTCCCAGGTGGACTCCAATCAATTTCTAGAAACATCTCAAGGGGAATTAAAACAAACAGGATGAACCTGAGCACCATCTGGCAGGTGTGGGCCACCCAGGCTGGCACCGCCCCCTGAACCCGACACAGACAAGCGTGGGACAGAAGCTCAAGGCACACTGATTTTTTTTTTTCTTTTTTACCTTGTGGGAAACGCCTTCCCCCGTTTCCCACAAGTACGACACAGTTTCAGCACAAGCACAGCGCGATACTTTTCCTCCTCTCTCTTTCTTTTCTTTCTCCTCCACTCTTCCTCCAGTCAAGCTTTGTCTTCCTCCTCCCGACTCTGGCGAGTTGCGGCTGCTGGCTCCATTTTATAGCCCACCCGGAAGTACTCTAAGGTACTAGAGTACTCTAAGTACTCTAAGGTGCTTGATGACCTATAGACTTCTGCAGAGCCTGCAGAATTCTGGGAAAAAGGTCTTGTGGGCAGACGAGACAAAGACGAGACCTCATCAGAGTGATGGTGAGAGCAAAGTGTGGAGATAACAAGAAACTGCCTGAGATCCAAGTGCAGGAAGAACTGCCCAAAAGGACTCAGCAGATCCTGCTGCAGCACTCCGTGGCAGTGCTCCCCGGATCCCAACAGGGCTGCACCAAACTCCAACTCCCATGGAGCCTTGCAGGAGTCCGAGGCACCGATGCAACCCAGGGGGTGGTAATGCTCTGGCCATGCTTGCTCCCCTGGCCCTTCCACTGTGGAGGCGTCCCAGCCGGGCAAGGGCCCCAGCCACACGCTACACAGGCCACAGCAAAGGGTCTCAATACTTAGGGGAGAGATTTCAGTTTCTGATTTTGAATGAATTTGCAAAGCTTTGCCTTTATAGGTTATCGGGGGCATGTGTCAGATCTCTGCATTTCAAAGGAAATCTACAATGAAATGCACAGAGAGTGAAGGGGGTCTGAAGACATTTGCAATCCACTGTAATATTCGGCTAGCACTTCCCATCTGCCCCCAGGTGGCATTGATTTAACGGGTTGTGTGGCATGGCCAATTGCTTATTTCATAACAAGAAGGAAAACGTGCATTTCATGTCCTATGCAGTATTCTCCATAATGTTTTTTACTTAATTTCCCCTTCTGCTCCACAGAAAATTTCATTAGACATTATGATTAAAGGGCACATTATAGACTTTCATTTAGGGGGATCTGCACAAATTTCGGTCACATGGTATGTTTTTTTACAAGACCCCAACCCCCCCCCATTTCAGGGCACCATAATGTTTGGGACAGTTGGCGTGACAGGTGTTTGTGATTCGTCAGGTGGCTTCATAAGATGCCTAGGCCTGCTTCTACCCTTTGGAGTCTGTAGTTGCAATTGTGAAAGTCAAAGAAGCTATCATGAGGCTGAAAAACAAGAAATAAAGCCATCAGAGACATCAGTGACACCTGAAGTCAAGTCAAGTCAAGTCAAGTTGGGGAGCATGCACTGGTACAGTGTGTTGCCGCAAGCACAACACGACAAAAAAACTCGGGATCCTGGTTTGCAACCCTCCAGGCAGTCCAGTCCCACCCTCCGGAAATGACCCTCTATCTGCCGCAGCCAGGTGTTACATGGGCGACCCCTTGGCCTGGTCCAGCCACTTGGGTACCCAACAATAAGAGCCGGATCACCCTGGGGGAAACGCGCCACATGGCCGCAGTGCCGTAACTAACGCTCCCTCACAATGCAGGTCATGTGCCTCATTCGAGACTCCATGAGCAACACAAAGTCAAACCAGCGGCACTCAAGGATTTTTCCGGAGAGACACAGAACTGAAGGAGTCCAGTCTTCGTCTCAGGTCACTGGATAGTGTCCATATCTCACAACCATATAGCAAGACAGGAAGCACCAGGACTTGGACCTTCTTGAGACCTTAGGATGGCTGAAATGAAGTGTCAGGAATATCATGAAAAAGAAAGAACACACTGGTGGGCTCAGAAATCACAAAGGGACTGGTAGGCCAAGGAAGACCTCCACTGCTGAGGACAGTAGAACTCACTATGGTAAAGAAAAGGCCCCTCACACCTGTCTGATGGATCAGAAACAGCCTTCAGGGGGCCCATGTGGACGTCTCAGAGATGACAATCAGCAGAAGACTTCATGAACAGAAAACATGGAGGCCACACTGCAAGATGAACACCACAAGAACAGGATGGCCAGGTGACAGTTTATGAAAAAGGATTTCAAAGAGCCTGCAGAATACTGAGAAGAGGTCTTGTGGACGTTGAGACAAAGATGAACCTCATCAGAGTGACGGTGAGAGCAAAGTGTAGAGAGGACAAGGAACTGGCTGAGATCCAAAGCAGACCACCTCATTTGTTAAACATGGTGGTGCTGGGCGTCTTATGGCTTGGGCATGTATGGCTGCTACAGTGACTGGCACACTTCTCTTCATTGGTGAAGGAACTGCTGATGGCACAATGAATTCTGAGGTGTGTGGAAACATCTGATCTGCTCAAGTTCCAGGAGATTCCCCCAGAGAGTTTTATTAAGGTGTAGGTTAAGCATTTTATTGAATGAACGCCTGACCATGTTCTCACACTTTGTCGTTTTGGGTTATTGGGCATAGAACGAGGTGCACAAATGGCAAAATGTATTTATTTAAAATTAAAAATATTCATTTTCAGCCATTTTCCAAACACACTTCATCCTGAGCAAGCACTGGGCACAAGGTAGGGACAATCCCAGGAAAGGGCATCAGTCCATTGTGTAAGTGAACATTCATACAAACACACACACACACAGTTTAGCATTGGCAATGCACCTCACCTGCATCTCTGAATCCTGGTACTGCACCAGCCAGCCACCCCAAATGAAATCTACGTATAGAAGGTCCGGGTCTGCTCCACACTTCTTGGCTGCATCCAGGATCGCTGATAACAGACCCGAGGATGTGCCAGGCAAGTGAGGACACACACACACACACAGTCAGTAAGGGGTTGGTGCAAAGTGTCTAGTGCTTTTGCTTACAATATTGTCCAAAATGTTCAATGCAGAAATCGTGAATAATTAAATAATCTGTGATAATCCGTGAGTTAAAATCTAATAAATAAATCAATAATAAACCCCCCGCAGTCATCGGGTTCTTACTTTTCTTTCACCTGAGCTCACTGCATCTTCCAGTCTTCCTTCCCTGTCCCAACTCTCCCTGCTCACGTCTTGCAGCCATTGGACACACCAGCGGCCCCAGTCCTCACTTCCGGTGATCTGCTGGACCAATCAGAGCTCGCTGTCCTTCTGTCTTCCACCGTGATCTCCTAGCGCCTTTGGGATTCTTAAGAAGGACATCTTCACCGTCGTACCCACTCCTTCATTAACTCATCAGGTAACGGTCCACCCCTAAGAGTGCTCCACGCGGCTACCGACTGTTCTGCCTCTTCTTCCTCAGAATGGCGCAGGGACCCAATACTCATCTCTTTCTTTTTTACTTTCTCATATACGAAGTATAGGAAAAGTATAGTAATCATGAAAAGATTCGACCCCGAGATTTTGATGAATCTTGACGTTTTAGACCTCTGAGTACGAAAATACCGTTTTTTGGAATTGCGTTTGTGTGTGTGTGTGTGCGTGTGTGTGTCTTATCACGATAACTCAAAAACGCAACGAGATAGATGGATAAAATATGGCATGTGATTGTTACACCAAAATTGCAGATCTGTTTGAACTTTTGCGCGAAATCCATCAAATGGAATTGGTACTTTTTTATTCATGCAGCTGCAGAGCCTGATTTATTCAACTTAACTTTTATGATAATTGTTCAATATATTATTAATTTGATTTGATTTGTTGTTGATAGCGGGTTGGATAATGGATGGATGGTTCTTTAATGTACATAATATAAAAAATATAATCCTTGTCTTGCGGTATACTCCTCAAATATCCCTCCCCATATCTGAGTATATGAGAAAGTCGACTGCTGATTTTTTCTTTTCCTCTCGCGCTTCAGCTTCGTTTTAAAACTTCATGGGATGCCGGGGGTGGCGATCATGGCTCCGGTGTTAATGAGGGAACAGGTCAATCCCGGACGGGCGCACAAGACTCTGATTACACCACTTTGCCACGCATCTCACTTAATTTCGGCGAATCACGACGCAGCCCTCCTCTTTGCCACGCCCCTTGAAATGCCGTTAGGTTTGGGAACCCCTGCCTTAAAGGAAGGAAGACAGAAAGAAACTAAATGTCAAAATTAAACTCCTGGGGTATAAAAACGCCAGTTTAGCTACGGAGATCTCCCAAAAAATTAGCCATGGAAAGAATTCTGCCCACTTTGTCGTGGGGAATTCCCCGTTGTACTATGTGGCCACAGTGAGCTTAAACAACTCAGCGCAACCACATCAAATGACAAGGGTGGGCTCTCTTGAAGGATTATCCTGGAAATACCTCTTTGTAAACTGAAATACAGTCAGCCCCTTACTTATGAACAGGTTGCGTTCTGAGAGGCTCTCCGTTAAGTCCGTTTTGCTCGTATATCCAGCATGTGGATAAATGTTTTAGTTTCAGACAGCGCTGGATTTGGACATATAAAGCAGGTTTATCGGTGGTTTCTAATGTGTTCTGAACATCTTACAAGTACTGTACATGAAATAAAGTTTTATAATAAAAATTATTTGCTGCCACCACTTGGCGGACGTGCAAATTATCCTTATGTGCCAGTTTTGGACTTGAGGATCACTTTCTTCATATCAGGGACGTGCGATGATGATAACACAAAATAAATGTGTCCAATGGTCTGTGCTATAAATTTGTTTTCTGTATTATTCCAATAATGTTGATCATTTTTATAGTCAAAATCGCTGAATTGGCGCATTTCCTTGTTCAAATACAGGGGAGAAACCCGAGGTGCAGCAGAAACGAGCCTCACCTCACCTCAAACTGCGCTTTTCTCACACACTGGGTTGATGCCTGCAATTGGCGCGTGCTTGTTGCTGTCTCTCTGTATGTCACCAGTCTAATGTTTGCAGACACGTTTATTACACACCCTGACTTTCCACGATCTGGCTAATATCTTTAATGAATGTGTGTGACATATTTAGCCCTGTTGACCGGACATTAAACCACAGTGAAAAGTACCGTGCTGGCCTGAAGGGGGCGCATGTGAGCCCAACAGATGCTCGTTGCTGCTGTTCTACGCAGAGGCGCCGATAAGTTAGCGACATCAGAAAGTCAAGTGCACTGCAGCGCTCCGTTTATTTGTATTTTTTGTTCCGACTGACTGCCAAAATGGAAGATTAATGTTTTTTAAACTAAAGGAAAATAAGAAGGACTTTTACAAGAAAGTAACAGAGATTTTCGTGGAGAAGGATAGGCGCATGGACTTCACTTCATAAATGGTTTTCAATTTAGTAAAAAATGGGATCAGACTAAGAAAAAAAAATCCAATATTTTAAAATAAAATTTTGACCTTAAATAAAATATTCTTTTGTTTTTCTTGTTATCTTTTTGTCGAACAATCTGTATTAAAATTAATTAAAGCTTCAGAATTAAAAGCTTCTAAAAACAACTAAATATTTCAATTGAGGTCAAAATTGAAATCAAATTTTCTGTACACCACTCTACACTTTCATTTTTATTGCATGAGTTTGAATTGTGGAATTGCAACGGCAAATTTAGAACACATGGAGGGTGAAGAGCAAATGCGCTCTCTCTGCTTTCTCGCCGCTATAAATGTAACGTTCTTTCTTATCCAGATATGCGCCTTACTTTCGTGTGTGTAAAGAATGATGATGAGATATGAAACATAACCAGTAGTCAATGTGCATGCTGGCTGTCAACTGAATACTGAATAAGACACTCTTTTGGTGTCATACATTTGTAAATCTGACTCTGAAGGAGTCACCAGCCATGAACCTCACCACATGTCACTGGTTCATATGTACGAAAGTTTGTAAGTAGGGGACGATCTGTATATGCACAAGAAACATATTTAAGGGTTACAACCAAACCAATAAATAAGAAATAATTGGGGCGGACTGGCCATAGGGCATTTGGGCAATGCCCGGTGGGCCGCGGACTCTGGTCTGGTCATGGGCCGGCCGTTTCATGAAATAAATTTGATGTACTGGTTACTGTTTGACATTAAAATTAATTTTTAAAACTAATAAACATTATCTTTCCAGTACTGCAATTTATATAGTCCTATATATAATATACCATATTACCTCATCAAGTTCTTTTAGTTGTCAGTACACAACGTTGCAGCATTTTGCCGTTTTCTGTTTCGATATGCTATTTCGATTAGCATATACAGTGGAACCTTGGTTCACGACCATAATTCGTTCCAAAACTCTGGTCGTAAACCGATTTGGTCGTGAACCGAAGTAATCTCCCCCATAGGATTGTATGTAAATACAATTAATCCGTTCCAGACCATACAAACTGTATGTAAATATATATTATTTAAAGATTTTTAAGCACAAATATAGTTAATTACACCATAGAATGCACAGCGTAATAGTAAACTAAATGTAAAAACACTGAATAACACTGAGAAAACCTTGAACAGAGAAAACTAACATTGCCTGAGTTTGAGCTACGAACTGCTCGCCAAAAGCACTTTTTTAAATGAGTTTTAAACACAGGGAAAAGAATTAACATTTGAAAAATCCGTTATTTAATAAACCACCAAGAAAAGTAACATTGCAACAATGCAGGCTACGAACTGATCACTGTAAACAGAAGTGAAATGGAGGTTAAAATCCAATAGAAAAAAGTCTTCATTAAATACGAGGTTAAAACAATGCTGGAATCAGTCTCTTTAAAAACAAGCCTTATGCATCCAGCTGTCTCTCTCTCTCTCTCTCTCGTGTGTGCGTGTGTGTGTGTGTCTCTCTCTCTCTCTCTCTCGTGTCTGTGTGCGTCTCTCTCGCATGTGCGTGTTTGTGTGTCTCTCTCTCTCTCTCTCTCGTGTCTGTGTGCGTCTCTCTCGCATGCGCGTGTGTGTGTGTGTCTCTCTCTCTCTCTCCCTCTCTCGTGTCTGTGTGTGTCTCTCTCTCTCTCTCTCTCCCTCTCTCTCTCCCTCGTGTCTCTGTGCGTCTCTCTCGTGCGCGTGTGTGTGTGTCTCTCTCTCTCTCTCTCTCTCTCTCTCTCTCTCATGTCTGTGTGCGTCTCTCTTGCGTGCACGCGTGTGTGTGTGTGTGTCTCTCTCTCTCTCTCGTGTCTGTGTAAGGCTCGCATGCTGCGTGTGTGTGTGTCTCTCTCTCTCTCCCTCTCTCGTGTCTCTGTGCGTCTCTCTCGCGTGCGCGCGTGTGTGTGTGTGTCTCTCTCTCTCTCTCTCTCTCGTGTCTTTGTGCGTCTCTCTCGTGTGCGCGCGCGTGTGTGTGTCTCTCTCTCTCTCTCTCGCTGCACAGGGAGAGACCGAACACGTGCGGAAATCATCGCCGTGCACAAACCGAAAGGGAATCTGGCTTGTTTGTATACCGAGTCTTTGGTCGTGAACAGTGTTCCGAGACGTTTGTGAACCGAGGTTCCACTGTACATTATTGCAATTTATTTCATCTCATTAAATTCTTTGGTAGGACGGCATGGTGGCGCAGTGGTAGCGCTGCTGCCTTGCAGTTAGGAGATCCGGGTTCGCTTCCCAGGTCCTCCCTGTGTGGAGTTTGCATGTTCTCCCTGTGTCTGTGTGGGTTTCCTCTGACAGTCCAAAGACATGCAGGTTAGGTGCATTGGCGATCCTAAATTGTCCCTAGTGTGTGTGTGTGCTTGGTGTGTGCCCTGCAGTGGGCTGGCACCCTGCCCGGATTTTGTTTCCTGGCCTTGCACCCTGTGCCACAAAGCAACCTGCGAGATTGGAGAAAGATTGAGAAGACATCGTGAGAGGAAACGACAGCGTCGTGAAAACGAGACGGACTGTGAATGGACAGAAGCAGAAATGCTGCTACACCACCACATAATTACGATTCGGACAGTGATTCCGAGTAGGCCGTTCCTATCAAATCAATATCCAAGGGTTTTCTTTTGTAATTTTGTTTCCCTTATAAAAAATCATAATGCTGTGCGATGAAGGGCCCAGTTCACGACTGGCGGCCGCGTTTAAACAGGGAGCTCTTCACAGACAACTTTAACACGCGCAACGTAGCTGGCCGCACATGGCTAGCGATGAAATAAAGTTATAAAGCACAGGATAGGAATTTGTCATATTAGGACGGAACATTTAGAGTTTATCGTTAAGTTAATGGAACATTTCAGTCAGGTGAGGTTTTCATTCTAACCTCGGTTATCATTTATTTCATTGTAAATGAGCAGTTCTTTTTATTAAGTTGAAAATAATTGTTTCACACCTGTAATCACTTGCAAGTCTCGTAACGACTGTCCTTTCTGCCTCTACAAGGTGCTACTCTGGTTGAACTTCTTAACTGATGCTTACAAGAGCACTGGGTTTGCCTACAAGCTCCCGCTAACGCTGCCTGTGTCGCAAGTGCAGTGTGAATGATCAGTCTCTGTGATGAAGAGAATCAAAAGCCACCCGAGATGCACAATAGCGCAAGAACATCTTGAGGCGTCTATGTTGATGTCGGTGGAGAAAAGTATCCTAGCCAGACTTGACACTAGCAGTAATGCTGATGATGTGGCTGCTAAAAACAGTGAACTGCGTAAGCTAATAGGGTACTGGCATTGACATTTGACACGTACTATAATAACACGTAAGCCGTGTTATTAACATTTTTATTTTTCATTGCATTTTATTTCTAAGCATCATGTCGTCAAATTTGAAGTTGTGTCTAAACAGCAGTGTACAGATTAAGTCTGGTAACAGTTTAGCTGGAGTTCATATCATAGGCTCATAGCAAGTAGCGAGCCGCGTACTCATCACAATGAATAATGGGGCCGATGGGTCGACCTCGTCACCTCACTTGCTGAAGGATGACCGGGCCGGTTCTGCGACCCAGTCCGCTCCTGGAAACAACGGTTTACAAAGCACAGTCCTGGGATCTCCCTGTGTGTAGCTTGCATGTTTTCCCCATGCCCCTATGTGGGTTGTCTTGGGGGTCTAAACACATACAGGGTAGGTGAATTGGTGTGTTTGTGTGTTCGCCCTACGATGAACTAGCGCCCTCTCCAGGTTTTGTTCCTGCCTTGCGCCCTGTGCTAGCTGGGATAGGCTCCTGCAGACCCCTGTAACCGTGTTCAGGATAAAGCAGGTTAGAAAATGGCTGACTGACTGATTTACAACGCTCCACACAGCAGACAGTGAAGCTGAAGCAAAGACGGAAAGAAATCCCACTGACAAAACAAGGAAAGGAAATTCCAGAATCCGATCATAATGTTGACCAGGATCCATATTGTCATACGCCACAACTGACCGCACCCTCGAGTTTATACTTTAACTGATACACTTGAGATGTGACCAAAACAAGAGCTAAAGGGGGTGGCAACGTGATGCTTGAAGGGAGACATCGTGTTTAAACGTTCACTAGGCAACCTACGTGCCTCATGAGGGCATCAAGGGCGTTGATAACATCACCGTCATGACAAGATAATGGGGGGCTCAGTCCAACAAATAACAACATCAGCTAGCAACAGGTGGCCCTTAGAACAGAAAGGCCCAAAAATAAATAAGACGTACCAATCATACCAGCTGCTTTCCCCTGCGCTAAACACCGAGGGCACCAGGCCAAAGGACCAACTCCAGATTTGTTCAATAACTGAAGTGACAGATGAACTGACTTGTCAGATGGGCTGCACGGTGCCATCTGAAACCTGACTGTTTCTTTTTATGGTTGTAAGTGCAACACCTCAGCCGCGATGCCACAACACTTGATCTTGAGGAAACTGAAAATCGAAAGCTGATCCCCCGCTGTGTGACCAACGCCAAGTCAACTTACAGAGAGTTGCACAGGGGTGGAGGAGTTTGGAGGGGCAGAGGGCGGTGGCTGTGTCAGCATTTCTCTAAAACAAAGACAAAGGTGACTTTCAATGAAAAAAAAAATAAAATCAAAAGAATGTCTGTGATCTGCAATCTCAGCTCTCAGGTTCGCGTGTATTGCCCTGTGCCCGCAGTACAATGAAATTCTTACTGGCACGTCTCCCATTGAGCCGCAACAAGCGTACAATACCAGTGAGTATAACGCTGTTGTGATGCCACGGACCCTCAGTGACTGACACTTTCGTTTATCTCGGGGACATCAGTAGTCATAACCAAAGATGGACCAGCGCGAGTGTCAGAGTTTATTAACTCTTTCAGGACTGATGTTGACCACTGTTTAAAAAGGAGGAGTTGACGATGTTATGTCTTAGCTGGACTCTCGCTGCTCAAAGGAAAGTTAGTTTCATTGGTTTGACTGAGAAACCAAAGCGAAGGCGTATTTTTTTTTTTCATTTTTATTACTATTTAATTTAATATTGTTTCTTTGTATCAGTATACCGCTGCTGGATTATGTGAATTTCCCCTTGGGATTAATAAAGTATCTATCTATCTATCTATCTATCTATCTATCTATCTATCTATCTATCTATCTAAAGAAAAATACTCAGTGTGTGACGATTTCGCCTATTATCTCTGAATTGGACTATGATTTGTCAAACTCAGATTTTGATAAAAGTGACTGAAAACGAATGTGAGGTTCCAGCTTCGTGGTACTGACAATATTGGCCAGGGAGGACTGCCACTTAACAATGATCCATCCATCCATTATCCAACCTGCTATATCCTAACTACAGGGTCACAGGGGTCCGCTGGAGCCAATCCCAGCCAACACAGGAAACAAACCCCGGGCAGGGCTCCAGCACACCACAGGGCATGCACACACAGCCACGGGACAATTTAGAATTGCCAATGTCTTTGGAATGTCCATGGGAGGAAACCCACGCAGACATGGGGAGAACATGTAAACTCCATGCCGGGAGGACCCGGGAAGCGAACCCTAACCCTAAGTGGCCTCCTTACTGCGAGGCAGCAGCGCTACCCACTGCGCCACCGTGCCGCCCACTTAACAATGATAAGAGGTAGAAACCAGATTGCAGTGCACGGTCACGCTGCTGCCCCAGCACACAAAGACAGCCTGGCAGCAAGCTTGCCGCACATTCTTGGTAAACTGGCAGCCACAGCATGCAGCAACAGACGTTTTATGTTGATTTCTGTGTGAAACTATCCATCCACCCATCCATTTTCTAACCCGCCTGAATCCGAATACAGGGTCACGGGGGTCTGCTGGAGCCAATCCCAGCCAACACAGGGCACAAGGCAGGAACCAATCCTGGGCAGGGTGCCAACCCACCGCAGGACACACACAAACACACCCACACACCAAGCACACACTAGGGCCAATGTAGAATCGCCAATCCACCTAACCTGCATGTCTTTGGATTGTGGGAGGAAACCCACGCAGACACACGGAGAACATGCAAACTCCACGCAGGGAGGACCCGGGAAGCGAACCCGGGTCTCCTAACTGCGAGGCAGCAGCGCTACCACTGCGCCACCACCCTGTGTGAAACTATTTGGAAAAAATATTCAGCCCTCAAAGAGTTAAAATAGAGGCTCGAAAGGGCAAAATGTGTGCACAACAGTGCATATCCTCGGATACTGCTACTAATATAAATATTTATAACATTAATGACTATGCAGAGACAAATTACTCAGAAAAAATGTCTTGATGCATGCTCAATAATCCAGGTAAGGAAATTCTAGAAAGTTGATTCAGTTCATCTGGACATAGTTTTGTTTCCGATGGAGATACGTTACATCACTCATCCAAGTGACTTCCTCAGTCTCAGCTGACTGCGAGTTTCTCCAACCTTATAAACAGTCCCTTGGCATAATGCCCGGAATTAGCACCATTGACTAACAATGAGCCACGTGATCAATGATATGCAAATTGTCCATTGATCAATGGCCATGAGTACCATTCACAGAGAGTTTTCACCGCATTGTAAGATGGTGAGAGATGTACCCTTAGGGTCCTCTCCTCGGTTCAGAGATGGCCGGACTCCTCGCTCAAACCAGCATTCCTGACCTGTCCAGGATGTGCACATCTTCATCACTGAAAGAGTGCCCACTGTCCTGTAGATGTAAATACACCGTGGAGTCCTGGCCTGACGAGGTAGCTCTTCTGTGTTGTACCATCTACCTCACCAGTGGCTGTTTGGTTTCCTTGATGTATGATTCACGGCAATCCTCTTGGCACTTAACTGCGTAAACTATATCACTCTGTCAGTGCCGGGTCATCTGATCCTTGGAGTGGACCAGGTTTTGCCATAGCGTGTTTTGGGGTTTGAAAGCCACCTGGTGTTTTGAAAAAATGCGTCTCAGCTCTTCCGATACTCCTGACACCAAAGGTTTTCGCTTAGGCGGCAGTTGTCCTTCCTCTGTCCTGGATTGCTTAGATCCTTCTTTAGGTGTCTTTCCTGCTTTGACCAAAGTCCAGATGGGATTGGGATCGCTACCACATTTACTCACGGCCTTTTTGATATGATGTTCTTCTGCTTCCATGGCTGCTGTATCTGTGGGTATGGTGTTTGCTCAGTGTTGTACAGTCCTGATGACACGTATTTTGTGCTCTAGTGGATGGTGAGTGTCAAACCTTAAATACTGATCCGTACGCGTTGGTTTACGGTACACATCAGCTTTTAAATGTCCCCCATTGCTGATGGAAATTTTACAATCTAAGAAAGCTAGCCTGTCACGTTTCATGTCCTCCCTGGTGAACTTGGATGTGTTTCTCCACTGAGTTGATGTGGTCAGTGAATTGTGGCACCTCTTGAGTATACAAAGAAAAAGCTAGCCTGAACATTGAAGGTCACTGAAAAAGCTCACAATTTGACCAACCTGAAACTGTTTATAAGACAACAGAATGTGACACACGTACTGAGGTGTGAAGAGCGCGTCTGCTTCAAGCTGACCACAACTGTTTGATGAAGAGCTTAGAGTCACATAAATATAGCGCCTTCCAAAAGTCTTCAGACCCGTTTGCGTTTTGCACATTTCGTTATGTTGCAGCCTTGTGCTAAAATCCATTCATTTCATTTGTTTTAACTCGTCCAGCAACACTCAACACCCCAGAATGAGAAACCGAAAACAGAATTTTGAAAAGTTTTTTTTTTTGCAAATTCATTAACTAAAAAGATTACGATATGCAAGATTTCCTCGAAAGCTGACATCTTGTCATCTTTCTAGTTAGCCAATGAAAGGTGTCGTTTCGGTGGACTTCTCACTCCATCCATAATGGCTAACACGGTACAACACCTTAGTACTGTAAATGTATTAAAAATCAGACCCTTCACTCAGTACTTAGATGATTCTAGTCTGGAGTCTTCTTGGGTCTGACGTGACAAGCTTCGCATGCTGGGCTTTTGGGATTTCCTGCCGTTCTTCTCTTCAGATCCTCCACCATTGGTGGACAGCGATCTTCAGGTGTCTCCAGAGATGTTCAAGTCCAGGATCTGGCAGGGCAAATCAAGAACATTCCCAGAGTTGTCCCTAAGTTAATTCTGTGATGTCTTTGCTTTGTTCTGTTGGAAGGTGAGCCTTTAACTCAGTGTGAGGTCCGTGGCGGTGTGCAGAGGCGGCCTTTGGGGGTGGCGACTAGGGTAATCGCCCCAGGCCCCGCGATAAGAGATTCTTTTGCCACCGTCAGCTCATCATACAAATATGGGTTCACCGACAAAAGCGCAATAGACATATGCACCCGACAAATGATCGCTGACAAACCCGCTAACTGGTTTTCGACAAATGCGCGCCAACAAAATCGCGAGAGAGGCCAAGAGAGTGGGACGCCCTTGCTGCAATTCTTCCTACATATACAGTACGTGATCTTAAGGAATATCTGCGTGCCGTGCTGATGGCATGCTGCGTCTAATAATATTGACTCCTACAATAAACATTATTATATATGCTTTAAACTAGTAATTCATATTGAATGAAACTTTCGCGATTTTGTTGGTGCGATTTTGACGGCGCATTTTAATCGGCACTATTTTCCTGGCGCGCAAATGTCGGGTCACACAAATCCGATTCAAATCCGTTATAGACTGAAATACGGTACGTGGTGGATTTCTTCGGAAACCACTCATAAAAGAGATCTTGTTACTTTAGAAGCCTTTCCCGGCATCATCTATCCCAATAACCAAGAAAGCTCTTAGCATGACATTTTTGGTCTCAAAATACCGTAATAATTACGCCCTTCAGTTTCGAATTTACACTGGGTCAGCAAAGAAGGCGACGCTAATACCATGCAGGTGTCTCCAAATGGCCTTATCTCGACTCTTCCTTCTTGTCGAAATATAGAGTGAGAAATCATGTTCTTGCTTTTGGGTGAAGAGAGTAGTCCTCGGCAGGGCGTTCCTAACATTCCTAACGGACGTCTCTGAGTCATCGCCTCCAAGAAATAGCATCTATCGCACGCCATCTGTGACTGTCAAAGCAGCAATGAAATAAATTTGCCGACTCCAGTGGGTTCGGCAGAAACGACTGTTATCTTGTTTGTTAATTTTGCGTGCAAAATGTTTCTGAATCATTAATTAAGTTGGTTAAAGGCCACTAAACCAATATAAGAACAATTACAATACGTAATGTGATCAAACGGCCAATGCTATCTACATAAGGCACCATGTTTTTTAACAATAATAAGGCAGACAAACCCGTGAGCGTGGTGGTACGGTATATAGCCTACACTTATGGCTCTCGGCCCCGCATATGACACTCGCCCAAGGCCCCGCGTATTCCTAGGGCCGCCTCTGTGGTGTGGAGCAGGTTTTCATGATGGCCATCTCACTACTTTCCTCCATTCAGCTTTTCCTCAACCCTCTCTAGTCTCCCAGTCTCTGATGCTGACACCACCATACTTCAGCATTTGCTGTTGGGTCCTCTCATGTCCTCTCTTTACCCCACCTCATTAGGTCCTATCATCCAGGCCCATGGTTTATCCTCTTTGTTCCATGCTGGTGATATAAAGCCCAGCAGACCGCCCAAAATCAGCCAGAATCTCTGCATTGATGTTGCAATCTGGATAAAGGAGCACCATCTCAAACTCAACTTGACTGGGAAAGATGGACCTTCTTGTTTGCTTCAGCATTCGAATATTTTTGCATAGGTGATGAGTAGTTTCTGGTTTTCTCCCGACCTGACGTGCAGAATTAAAGGCCAGACAGTTTCATAAGACCAGTGAATCCTGTTTCTCACATTCTCAAAGTCCTTTGCAAATTTCATGTTTTGTCGGCCTCCTCACTGGTGGAGGTTGGCAGTGGTGGTAGTCCTTCTGGAAGTTTCTCCCATTTCAAACACAGGTTCTCTGTATCTCAGCCAGAGTGGCCATCGTGTTTTTGGTCCCCTCTCTTGCTCATTTTGGATAGGCGACCAGCTCTGGGAAGAGTCATAGTTGTTCCAAGCTTTTTCCATTTAAGACTTATGGAGGCCATTGTGCTCTTGAGAACCTTCAGTACTGCATAAATGTTCCTGTAGCCTTCTCCAGAGCTGACCTTTCACAGAATCCTCTCTCTTTGTTTGACCTCATGGCTTGGTTTCTGCTCACCTGGGTGGCCTTCCATGAACAAGGGTGTGCCTTTACTAATCAGTCCAATCAACTGAATTGTGGATTCCAAATAAGGTGTAGAAACATCTCAATGACGATCGATTGAATGAACGCCTCAGCCAGATTTCAAGCGTCATAGCAAAGAGTCTGAATACTTGGGTCAAGGTGAGAGTTCGGTGCTTTGTCATTTTGGAGTATTGACTGTGGCTTGATGAGGGAAAAAATGAATTTAAATGATTTTAGCACAAGTTGGCAACATAACAAAACGTGACAAAGTGAAGGGGGCTGAATTCTTTCTGAAGGAACTGTAAGAGTTAGCTCAGTTGTCAAGTTAACTGAAGCACTGAGGACATGGGGGCACTCCTCAAAGCTGCTAAATGGTACGTTTCCCACATTTTGTTGGCTGGTGTCACCTTCAGTGCTGATTTCTTCCTTGGACCAAGTTCTCCCTGAAAAGGGTCCAACGTTCAGCACCACCTGAGTGAGAGATGCTAATTTAGTAAATGGAAGGATGGAGCATGGCCCAGATAAACGGTAGTATTGTGGTTAAAAACTACACCATGGACACCTCTAACTCTGGACCTCATATTAATTTGGACTCAGAAATGATGAGCAGTGATAAAGTGAACCTCAAACACAAAGTATTTCACATCATGCTTTTTACAGGGCGGCACGGTGGCGCAGTGGTACAGGGTCTGCTGGAGCCAATCCCAGTCAACACAGGGCACAAGGCACAAACAAACCCCTGGCAGGGTGCCAGCCCACTGCAGGGCACACACAGTAGGGACAATTTAGGATCGCCAGTGCACCGAACCTGCATGTCTTTGGACTGAGGGAGGAAACCCACGCAGACACGGGGACAACATGCAAACCCCACGCAGGGAGTACTCGGGAAGCGAACCCGTGTCTCCTTACTGCGCCACCCTGTAAAAAGCATGATGTGGAATATTGAAAACAAAACTAAAGGAGTACAAGCTCTTGAAGTTTTTCATTTGCATTAAATTTAGTAGTTTGTTTGAGGTTCATTTGATAGTTTTTGTTATATGAACTAGTTGAATCCATTCACATTCCACGTCTTTTTTTCATGCTCAGGTTAAGGCTTTTCATAAGCCAATGGCGTTTTCTTTTTTTTTTTTTTTTTTTGCTGTGTCAGCCACACATCCTGTTTTTTAGGGAAAAAAAAAAAAATAAAAGAAAAGTCTTGCTAGATTGAAAGTCCCTTTTGGTTACGCATAATTCTCAGAATAACATTTCCCCTTTCAAGAATTTCTAAGCACACACATTATATAATTCATTTCAATTAATTCCACTTCCTTTTTTTTTTACTCTCTTTATAATAAACCCTTGTGCGGTGAATTTCTTCTCCCCACCTCCTCACTTCTTAGTTTAGACTTGGATAGCCAACACTGAAGGGCCCAAATGAATGTGACTGAGTCAGAAAGAGAACTAGAAATGACACGTCCCACGCGGGTCACTCCCGAGCACTGCTAACGGCCGCTGCTTATAACGTCGGCTTGTCATCCACCAAGGGTGATAGAATACAATGCATTGCTTGTTCTTCACAGGCCATGAAGAAAATCTGATGAGTGACTGGGCATTCATTAGGACGTGTGGGCTCTTCGTCTAGACGGCTGGTCTGATGGTAAGAGCTCCCTGAGCGTCTGCATTTGCTACAGTTTCAGCACCTCTGCCATATAGCGTAAAGTGACAGTGTACAGCGCTCTTTACGGTCAGGTCATAGAAATGAAGAGCATTACCAACGAAAATAGTAAATCTGGCAACTTGTGATATTGTGGAGAGCATTCTTGTATGGTTTTTAACAGCATTTTGTGAAAAGCATGATGTGGAATATACGAAACAAAACTAAAGGAGTTCAAGTGTGTGCAACACAAATAAGCACCTGTGTGTCGTGCGTTACAGTATATGGCGTCTTTTATACTAACTACTAACTTAGATCTCTTTACTGCTTGTTTCAACTCAGTATCATAAAAAGTAGTAGAAACAGTAAAACCTTTTTTGCAGTATCAAAAGTTGGAGAACCCACTATGTGAAATGAAATATACTGTGGCGTCCTTATATTTGTAAAAGAACGATTGACTCATTATACTCTGAATACTCCACTGAGACACTTTCAATTGTATAATGCAAGTTCATCCTACTATTCTATAACTATTGTATGCAAATACCACAATAAAGCACTGTAAATGTATAACCCTGCACAATATTATGAAAAGACGTATTAGCACCTCAATACAGGGCATGATATAGCGCCTTTAACACTCATATGACGTGTATTTATGATAAATACCACACTAAAGCACTTTTAAATGATTAACCACACATAATATTACAAAATGGCACAATGGTCCTTAATTACAGTGCATTATATAGTGCCTTATATAATACCTCGCTAAAGCAATTTTTATTATTAACTGCACAGAATATTAGAAAACAGCACTTTAGTACCTGAATTCAGTACTTTTAGTGCCTTTTAAATTAATATAACTATTAGGTTATGTCTTTATGATGAATACCACATTAAAGCACTTATGATTAATAGCCCATAATATCATGAAATAGCACATTAGTACCTGATTATAGTACATTTTATAGTGTCTTTTTGAATACTAAACAAAAGCACTTTATATGTATAACCCTGCATAATATCATAAAACGGCATATCTGGTGTTAGTACCTCTTTACAGTACACTGTGTTATATGAGCTTTTATGATGAAAATCACACTGAAGCAGTTTAAATGTATAATCTTACATAATATGTTAAAATGCTATGTTAGTACCCAGTTACAGTAGATTACATAGAGCACTTTAGACTAATTTTCTGTTATAATTATATAGCACCTTTATGATGAATACCACATTTCAGCATGTGTTATAATTAACTCCAAATATTATGGTAAGACTGCTCTTTAACAACTGAAAATATTACATTATAGAACGCCTTCTAGACTAATATTGTGTAAGTGTTCCATAGCGTCTTTATGGTGGAAAACACACTAAAGCACTTTATATGAATAACCTTGCAATAAATTATAGCATCACAACATTTTAGTAACCTGAATATGTGCCTTATATAATGTTGTACTGACATTGTTAGGATACAGTGGCCTGGAAGATGACTGACTGACTAACATTATATAAGTATTAAATAGTGTCTTTATGAAGAATACCATACAAAAGCACTTATATACGGATAACCCTGCAGAACAAGGCATTTTAAATATCTAAATATCGTGCACTAAATAGTGCCTTTATATTTAAGTCACTTCACCTATCTGTGCTCCAATTGGAAAAACAAAAGA
Organism: Polypterus senegalus; assembly: GCF_016835505.1. NCBI lineage: Eukaryota > Metazoa > Chordata > Cladistia > Polypteriformes > Polypteridae > Polypterus > Polypterus senegalus. The sequence continues at coordinate 10,355,222 of NC_053168.1, forward strand.
AATGGAAGCAACTTTATCAAGTTTTGTAAGTCACCTTGGATAAACATAGATAGATAGATAGATAGATAGATAGATAGATAGATAGATAGATAGATAGATAGATAGATAGATAGATGAAAGGCACTATATAATAGATAGATAGATAGATAGATAGATAGATAGATAGATAGATAGATAGATAGATAGATAGATAGATAGATAGATAGATAGATAGATAGATATTAAAGGTGCTAGATAGATAGGAAAGGCACTATATAATGAATAGATAGATAGATAGATAGATAGATAGATAGATAGATAGATAGATAGATAGATAGATAGATAGATAGATAGATAGATAGAATATAAAATACTGGCTCCAAAGAACCACCAGAGAACAACTTAACTACTAAGAGAGTTTGCTGGAATTGCTGGTCTGAATGTTCTAAAGTTCATAACACGCATGGTAACAACGTGTCTGTTTCTAGAATGAAGGATCGAGGAGGCCAAACTTCATCCTTCTATGAAATGTTGCACAATCAGACTTTGGCACAGAGCTCCTTAGTCAGGTCTTTGTGGTCTGACTGTGCTGATGTTCATCTCATGAGTGTTCACTCACGTAAATGTGAACACTTGATTCAAATATTCTAACGTTCTGTGGTGGCGAGTGGAGGAAAGTGCAGAGCAGGTTTTGATGATGGAGATGTCTTTGCCTTCACTGTTGCAGTTTGTTCAGCCGCCAGCTACACACGCAGCACAGCCTCATGGACATTCTGTACTCCTTTGTATTTTCGATCAAGTGGTTTTGTGTTTATGTTCCTCTTGGAAAGAGAGCCGCTGTCCACAATCAGCCTGCAGGTCCCTGGATGGACGGTGAAGTAATGACAAGTGAAGCTGCAGACTGCACTGACTCACCCACTGTTGTCTCCTGTGGGATACCACAAAATCAACTCATCAACTGTCTTCATCTGGTTGTGCCGGCTGATTGCAGGGATGATTATATTATTTTTTGAGTTTCTGTAATGCAGTGCAATTTTTCTGATGGGGAAATAAGGATGGGAATAACACTTTGCATACACTCATGTAGAAAAGTAAGTACACCCAATGGAAACTGTTGACTTTTCCAACACATTCGAAGAGGCAGACAGTAGATCTTCCTGCGATCAGTGGACACAGATGAAGGGGACATCAGGTCAGGTCAGATCAGGGAGCAGGCACTGGTACAGCATGTTGTTGCACCCACCACACGACGAAACAGCTCAGGATCCCAGTTGGCAACACCCCAGGCAGACAGGCAGTCCATTCCCACTCCCCAGAAAGGACCATCTATCTTCTGCATCCAGGTGTTATGTGGGTATCTCCTTGGCCTGGTCCAACAATGAGGGCCCTTTGAACTGGTCACCCTCGGGTAATCATGTCACAAGGCCGTAGTGCTGTAACTGATGCTCCCTCACAATGCAGGTCATGTGCCTCATTCGGGTCACAAAGTCAAACCAGCGGCACCCAAGGATTCTCTGAAGAGACACACATGAAGGAGTTCAGACTTCATCTCAGGTCACTGGATAGCGGCCATGTCTCATAAAACAGGGAGCACCAGGACTCTAAAGTCTTGGACCTTCGTCCTTTTTCATAGATATCGGGAGCGCCACACACCCCTTTCCAGTGACCTCATGACCCCCAAATGCTCTCCCAGTCTGTCTACTGACCTCACAGGAAGAGTCACCAGACACATGAATGTCACTGCCGAGGTAAGTAAACCTCTCAATGACGAGGTCGTCACTCTCTCCGCAGACAGACACACTGCTGATGGCCGTGCCCAGGAGGTCATTAAAGGCCTGGATGTTAGCAAGCCCAGACACTCAGACCCCTCGCTCAGTCTCTCGAGACCCCCGCTCAGAGCCTCCATTGACTTCACCAAGATCGCAGAAGTCAATGTCAGTGAATCTCTCTTCACCCACAGATGCCCCACAGCCGGTGGTCTCCACACTTTGCCCAACACCCAGTCCATACAAGCACTGAACAGAGCAGGAACAGAACACACCACTGACAGACCCCCAGAATCAACTGGGAAAAACGCAGGGGGTCTGCCTCCACAATCAGGGCTGGCACCACCATTAAGATGAAGTAGGCATTAGTTTAGGGCGCAGATCATTAGGGGGGGGGACCCAGCTGCACAGGTTCGCTGCCAAAGAGACAATTGGTGCACCAATAGGCTTGGCTTAGGGCACAGAATAGCCTAAGACTGGCAATGCTCACAGTACCAGTGTACAACAACAACAACATTTATTTCTAGAGCACATTTTCATACAAATGATGATGTAGTAGCTGAAAGTGCTTTACAGGATGAAGAAAAAGAAAAATGACAAAATACCGTATATGCTCCAATAGTGGCCCCCGGCGTTTATTTGCAAAACTTGCCTTAATAGAGACCGGCTGCTATTAGAGACCGGCCATTAGTAACAAAAACCTTCACAACGCAATATTTTTTTCACGCGTGTCGGTACATGTAGGTACACAAAAATATTGGCTAAGGGCTCATTTATACTTCACGCTCAGAACGCGTACGCGCCCACATCATGGCTGCCACGCGTTCCCAGCGTTCATTTCACGTGTCCTCTGAGCAGATCCTCAGAAATTAACGCGACGCGTGCGCGAGTTGCAGTACCAGCAAAAAGTCGTGGGGTGGGGGGTGGGGGGATATGCGCAGTGTGCTAAAAGTCGGAACGTGACGTCAGAGTCTCTGTCTACTATCTACATGTGACAGCAAGCCTCTATGGAGATCCTTCGAGGATCGATGTGCGCACTTTGCTGTTTGATGAATGGCTCAAATACAGCGCTATACATTATGTTGCCGATGTGAAGTTGCAAAAAAATAGACGGCACAAAAGATGGTATGTGAGACTTTTAAAATGTATCGTGTCATTTATATATGTCTTTTTTACTTTTTAATTTTTGCAACTTAACAACAGCAACATAATGTATAGCGTTATATTTGAGCCACTGAGAAAAAAATAAAGGACACGGTGAAAACGTGTACTTTGTGATTAAAGTGGAAATTTCGGCTTTAATCTCGAAATGTCCACTTTAACCTCGTAGTTTACTTTATCATTAAAGCAGACGGTCGCAAACGTCATCCCAGTTTTTAATCGCTACGAGCTTCTTGGACCTGACAGCAGGTAAAGTAAAACAATAAAAAATAGATGGCACAAAAGATGGTATGTGAGACTTTTAAAATGTATCGTGTCATTACGATCGGGAATATGCGACGCTTGAATATAAAAGCACCACGAATGCATCTGTATGTCGACATTTTGCTTCAGCAGCGGAAAGCAGCAATAGAGCGCCAAACAGAACAAATTAAATGTATGATATTCCAACTCTCTGCACATTTAGAATCTTTAGATTTATACTTGATATCACTTTCATGATGAAATGCATTAAAGTGTGTATGTTACATTTTACATATAATTTCATTTAAATAATGAATACTGTTAATAATTACACACATGGGGGTGTCACGGTGGCGGAGAGATAGCACTGCTGTCTCGCAGGGAGTTATGTTGCTGGTATTCCACACTTTGCTCCGGTTTCCTTCCAAAGATATGCAGATTTGGCGATTTGGTGCCGCTAAAATGACGCTAGTGTATGTGTGTGCTTGTATTCACCTTGCGATGAGCTGAGGCCTCGTCAAGGGACTGTTTCTCACTCGTGCCCAATGCTTCCTGGAATACATCCCTGGATTTATGGATTTAATCAATAAACATCCTTTTCAGAGATATTGCGGTAAGGTGTTATCGGAATTTAATAGGTGTTCTAGGCAATTCACAACACAGAGAAGCCGAACATGTTCTCACCGCGATAATATCTCGCACTGCCACCTGGTGGATTCCTCCAGATTTACGTAAAGAACGCGCGCAAGTATAAACACTACAACGCTTGCGTAGCAGGAGCGTCCGCTGCAGCATGCGTCACGTCGCGTGAAGTATAAATGAGCCCTAATATTACAAACATCTACTTGATTTGAATTTCACATGCTGCATAAGACTGTTAAAGATAAATGGCAATGTCTTTCTGTACCTTTCGCTGCTATTCGTCGTCCGAATCCGCAATGATGGCTTTGTTGTTGTCCAGTTCACTATCGTCTTCCTCCTCTTCCAGGTTTGTCCGTATTTTGGTCAACCCGGCACGAAAATGAAGCAGTTTTAGAAACCGGTATATCCGTATTTCTTATATACAGTATGCAACGTGCTGACATGCACATGTATTACACATGCAAAGATACTGACGCTTACAATGTACACTAGTTGGCAAATATCAAAGACACGGCTACTGTTACAGACCGGCTACTATTTGGCCGCGTCCCCTCTGAAGCTTGGCGCTTATTAGAGTCCGGCGACAATAAGAGACTCGGTGTTTATTGGAGAATATACGGTAAATAAGAAAATAGAATTAGGGAACACTTATTAACATAGAATAAAAGTAAGGTCCGCTGGCCAGGGTGGACAGACAAAACAAAGAAAAAAACTCCAGACGGCTGGAGAAAAAAACAAAATCTGCAGGGGGTCCGAGGCCACGAGACCACCCAGCCCACCCTAACATTAATGACCTCAATCAGTCCTCATGGTATTCAGGGTTCACATGGAAGAACTTGATGACGAGGGTCTTGTGGACCTCTGGCCTTCAATCCATCAATGTAAGGACATCACGGTGCCCTCATCAGGTGGTGGTGGCGCAGATCACAACAACACAGAAAACTGGAAAAAGAATAGAAGAGAAAGTAGGGGTGAGTGCGGATTGTGGAGCCATGATGAAAATGATAATTCAATGCATATACAGAGCATCAGGATTACACTAAAATGAAGCTGTCAGAAAGCCATGTTACATTAGGAAGTTTTTCTTTACACAAAGAACGATTGACACTTGGAACAAGCGACCAAGTAGTGTGGTAGGCAGTAAGACGTTAGGGACTTTCAAAACTCGACTTGATGTTTTCTTGGAAGAAATAAGTGGAGAGGACTGGCGCGCTTTGTTGGCCTGAATGGCCTGTTCTCGTCCAGAGTGTTCTGATGTTCTAATGAGTTTTCAGCAGTTTTTTAAAGAGCTCCACCATATCAGCCTGGTGAATTTCTATCGCTCAGCCATTCCAGATTTTAGGTGCGTAACAGGAGAAGGCCGCCCGCCTCACCACTTCTTGTACGTTTAGCTCTTGGAATCCTAAGCAGACCCTCATTTGAAGATCTAAGGTTACGAATTGGAGTGTAAGGTGAGAGTCATTCTGAAATATAAGATGGAGCAGATTATTGAAGGCTTTGTAAACCATAAGCAGGATTTTAAAGTCAATTCTAAATGGCACAGGTAACCAGTGTACCAGTGTACAGGCCGGCCATGATATCCAGCAACTTTGAAGGGATCCTGTGAAGTCTCAGGGTACCCACAATTCATACCTGCATGAAAACACAAGTCAAATGTACTTTTTTAATCATTTATTCAACAAAATGAGTCCAGCCTTGGCTCCCACACCTGGTATTGGGCCCCTTTGGCCGAAACGACTTCTTGTAGGTACAAATGCCCGCCAGTCTCCGACATCAACTCAGTGATATTTTTGATGGCCCCTTCATTCAGAATTCCTTCAGTTGCCACAGGTTTGTACGGTAGATTCTGGCTGCAGACATCCACTGAGCGGCCGAGCGGCTGGATGTGACGTTTCTTTGTTCAGAGAAATCAGGCCAGGCATCCACTGACCTGCTGCAAGTCTACTATTTGTTGCAGAACTTTTCAAAAAGATACCATTTAGTCAAGTGTCGATTTAGAAATAACAATGTACTGTTAGAATAGGCACTGCCCTTGTTAACCAAGGAGTGTGGGGCATCTGCCTTGTCTATCCAGCCATCATCCAACCTGCTATATCCTAACTACAGGGTCACGGGGTCTGCTGGAGCCAATCCCAGCCAACACATGGCTTGAGGCAGGAAACAAACCCCTGGCAGGGCGCCAGCCCTTTGCAATGATAAAGTGATAAAGCCTTGCCTTCCATTACTGAGGTGTTTCACCTACACGTTGTTGAGCCGTCTGCTCATCTGTGTCATTAGCACGACGTCGTTGTTGGGTAGCGGCGTTTGCTGCACGCAGGTCTTTCATAGTGAAAAGTGAGGGGCATGGAAGTAAAAGTGCATGTAGACGCCATCTCACCAAGTGACAGTCACACTTGTATAAGCGTCTACGTCTTCTGCAGAATCCACAACTCCCTTGGCTGCGGTTGAGCGTGAGCAGAGTGGACTTCTCCACACACACACACACACACGCACACACGAAAACGCCGAAAACATGTAAAAGTCCTTCAATGTCCACAAGGACCGCAGTTCATCAACCGGCGCCTTCACCCGTCCCTGGTTCTCTGACTGAGCAGTCCAGACACCCATCATCCCGAACTCGGCTGCGCACCCACCTTCAACAAGAGAGCACCCCCCAACACACACACCTTCCGATTGGTACCGGCAAACTTTAAAACGGATTTAAAACGTGCCCTGCGTCTCCTCAATCCCATCGCAGGTTCGATGCGTCACCACTACAAAGAAAACTTCACAGCGCCACCGACTGACTCCAGAACGGACGTCCCAAAAACTGATCTTCTTTCTTTGTAAACCCCTTACTTCGCTTTGCGCTTCTGCGTCTTACGCAGGCGCCAGTTTCCCCGTCGACTCTTTCTCTAGTTTTTTTAAATTATTATTATTATTATTATTATTATTATTATTATTATTATTATTATTATTATTATTATTATTATTATTAATGTGTTTTTGTTTAAATAGCCAGGTGAGGTAGGGCCGTACGTGTGCTCGCCGTTCGGGTTCTTTTGTAAATTTCCCTTTGGGATTAATAAAGTATCTATCTATCTATCTATCTATCTATCTATCTATCTATCTATCTATCTATCTATCTATCTTTTGTTTTTGTTCTTATATTGTGTTTTCCTTCTCTGTTGACAAGCGAGTCCATCCGTCAGCCGCTCCTTATTAGCCCGCTGCTCCACCGCATTAGGAGCCTCAAAGCGGACTGTCCTAATCAGTTCGTTTGTGTTTTCTACTTGTAATTCATTTGGACCGCTTTGCAGACATCTGTCTTAACTTTGACATCAACGAGTCTTGTTCTGTTGATCCGATAGACAAATTAAATCTGCTGTGAATTCAGTGCTGTAAAACAATTTAAAATAAAAACTTCCAAAAGAGTGAATATTATTTACAGTTATTGTAGATAGATAGATGGATAGGCATAAAAGGCACTATATAGAAAGAAAGCTAGATATATTAAAAAAGGCGATAGATAGATAGATAGGCCGCACAATATAAAATTGATAGACAGGCTTGATAGGCACCATATAAAGAGAAAGCTAGATATATTAAAAAAGGCGATAGATAGATAGATAGATAGATAGATAGATAGATAGATAGATAGATAGATAGATAGATAGATAGATAGGCCGCACAATATAAAATTGATAGACAGGCTTGATAGGCACCATATAAAATGACAGTGTCATATTAGACAAGGGTTACTGACATTCTGGCTGGGATGGATGGTTCTTTACCCTGACGGAGCTCCTCTATAACTGAAGTGTGTGCGCTGTGTTCTTAGAGCTCCACTTGGTGGCTGTCCTGGAAACTGCACTCACAAACATGTATGCCGCATGGCTTACACGTGAAATATTCAACACAATATTATAAGTAATTAAATATAAGAATGCAAGTAAATTATTAAGCACGTAAATAACATTAATGTTTTTTCAGCTTTTAGGGATGTGTGGCCTGATTTTTCTGTTGCTGACATCCATCTTGTTTTATGAGGGCATCCATCTTTATAAAAGCTTTAGTTTATTCTTCTATAGATAGATATGAAAGGTGTTATATAATAGATAGATAGATAGATAGATAGACATGAAAGGCACTAAAGAAAAAAAAAGATAAAATTCAAAGTCAGAATTGTTGGCCCGGTCCAACACTATAATAGACAGATAAGTCAATAAGTAGTCAAGTGGTACTCGTTTTACTTTTCTGTTTTTCACGTCTTCAGGTCCAAAGGCAGGCACTGTTTGGGTCTGACAGAGCAGGTCACACTCCGGCACTTTAAACTGTTAGGAGCTGAGCCTCCTGGCAGCAAAGGGGCACATTAATATTTGAAAGGTGCAGGTTAATTCACTCCAAGAACTTCTGAGTGGATCAAAGACAAAGGAGGTGCAGGGAACAGAATGAGTCATCTTTGAGTGCCACTTTCTACATGTTTAGAATTATAATTCATTTTAACTAACACTTCAATTCCTTTTTATTTTTGCAGGCCATGACGGTCTCATACCTCACCACTTTCATGTAAGTAACCATTAAAAGCTTTTAATAATAAGACTTTGTAATTTACTGTTTTGTACGAGAAGTGCAGCCAGCTCTGTTCATAAAAGGCACCAGTGGTCACTGCTTTGAGTTTTTCTTTAAGTAAAATCTACAAGTCTTTCACCTTTGATATCCATGGCTTTTGAACTTGAGGCTAGAATATCTAGATAGATAGATAGATAGATAGATAGATAGATAGATAGATAGATAGATAGATAGATAGATAGATATGAAAGACACTATATCATAGATAGATATACAGTACGTGAAAGGCACAATATAATGGATAGTAAGATGAACAGATAGATAGACATGAATTAACTGGCAGAATTAACGGTTCTCCACAGGGTGCTGCTGCTTTTCTGTCTGTTCTTCACACTTCCAGCCCGTATGGCGGCCCCCTTTCTTCACTTCCCAGTTCAGCATATTAATGTTTTTCATTGGTTGATCGAGTCCTGTACTGCTCCTAATGTTGTCTCTTGATTGTTTTAGGGACAACTTCACTGAAGACCCTCTGGGTCTTGGGACCACCGACTACGATTATGCCGATCCTTGTACCACTGACAGCTCCGAAGTCCTCGGGAAGCACTTCCTCATGGCCGTTTTCCCACTCATCTTCGTCCTGGGCTTGATCGGGAACATCATGGTGCTATGGACGCTCGTTCAGTACGTACACCTTAAGACAATGACAGACATCTGCCTTTTCAATTTAGCCATTTCCGATCTGATAGTGGTCATCTCCATTCCCTTCTGGATGTCCATGCTCCAAGCGACACTTCCCATTTCAGACATCTGCGGATTCATGAAAGCGATAACAATGATCGGATTTTACAGCAGCATTTTATTTGTGACCCTGATGAGCGTAGACAGATACCTGGCTGTGGTCCACGCGGTTTTTGCCATGAAAGCTCGGACTCTCGTGTACGGCGCGATGGCAAGTGCCGCCATTTGGCTTGTGGCCGTTTGCGCCTCGCTTCCGGAGTTTGTCTTCGCCCGCATGAAAACAGAGAACGGCTCCGCTCGGTGCGACATGATTTACCCAGCGCATTCAGCAAACACGTGGAAACTGATCCGCAACAGCGAAGTGAACGTTCTGGGCCTCCTGATCCCACTAGGCATCATGATATACTGTTACATCAGGATCGTCATGGCGCTGATGAAGTCCCGGATACAGAGGAGACACAAGGCCGTCAAGCTCGTCTTTATGATAGTTTTCATCTTCATCCTCTTCTGGGTGCCGTATAACATTGCGTTGTTCCTCCACTCTTTGCAGCAGGTTGGCTATCTGATTACCTGTGAAGCCACACAAAAGCTGATGGCCACCATCGACGCCACCGAAATGCTGGCGCTGACCCACTGCTGTGTGAACCCCGTCATTTATGCCTTTGCCGGTGAGAAGTTCCGGAATCACATGAGCGCCATGTTTAATGGATTCCGACTGTGCACGTTGGTGTGCAAAAGGACAAGGGGACACCTGGCAGCTTCTGAAATGGACACATCCAACACAATCGTGTAACCCCCTGGAAAGCGTAAAATCGCAGTAGATGGACGCAAGTAGGGTCAGACAAAAGAAGGCTGAAGAATGCGATAATTAAATTAAAAACGGCAGCAGCAGCCTCACAGAAGTGTCCCTGAGTAAAATGAGGACTTCAAATCCCAGCATGCCTTAGGGGCATGTATCAAAAGAGCAGCTCAAAGAGAAGACGTCAATGACTTTCCAGAAGAGCTGGTTGGTGGATGGTGGGAGCAACTCAACTGGATGATCTTTAACGGGTCCCTGGGGTGATAAGAGCTTTTGGAAAATTTCAACGTTGAGATCAACATGTTTACCCGTCCTACCCACTTAATTACTCCCAAAATAACATCAAGTTGAGCTTTGAAGGTCCCTAAAGTCGGACTTACTTACCACACGGCTTGGTCACTTATCGTTTGTAAAGAAAAGATTTGTAACATTTGTGCAAAAATTTACCCTGGAGAAGTTTACAACTGTGTCCCAGTGTTCTTGATGAACTCATATTAAAGTCACTGCCTTGATCCACCGGACTAATTCCCTTCATCATTTTACACACTTGTGGCCGAATGCAGAAATGACAACCAAGAAATTGTGAGACACCAACCTGGTCTTCCCTTTTATTTGTCCGAGGATGAGAAAAAATAAATAAATAAATAAGAAAGGAAAGAACGTAAATAAATAACTAAAAAACGTTGGGGCATGTCCCTTCAACGGGGATTCGAAAAATACCGTATATACTCGCGGATAAGTTCTCCCGCGGACTTGATTTTACCGTATATATTTCTGGTATTTTATAATGTCGGTCGTATAAGTTGAATGCGGAAAACTCACGCTATTGGTCCAAGAGATTACGATATGCTAATGGCCACCTGAGAGAGTAACCACGGAGCACACGGCCTTTATTATCTATGTATTGTGCCTACGTGACCACACGGTGATACCCGGACTATTCTGAAGCGATGTTTGCACTGTTTTGTGTTTTTTGTATCTCACACCCTCATACATCTTTATCGTAACAGCATCCCTTATCTACGATGGAGCGTTCAATCAGAAGAAAATATGAAGCCGGTTTTAAATTAAAAGTCATTGAAGTGGTGAAAGAAATTGGTGACTGCGCTGCTGCAACAAAATTCAATGTGTCTGAGAAACTGATTTACGAGATTAGAGGAGGCAAGAGTATGTAAAAAAAAAAAAAAATTAAGTGATGTATTTTTGAACAGGCGTATAAGTCGGGGTCTGATTTTATGATCAATTTTTTGGGTTTCAACACCCAACCTATACGTGAGTATATACGGTATATTCTATTATATTATCGTTTTATAAAGGTATAAAAGTGTCTGTGTGTACATCCAGTTTCTATGTCTCTGTCATTCCAACAGATGGCGCATCACAAGCATGAACCGAGTCCCATAACAAGCAAGTATGCCTCTGCAGCCCAGAGCTGTCCACCCTGGTGCTCCAAACAGTTGGACTTGACTCCGATAGTCAACAATTGAGTCTAGTTGTAGACCCCCAGATATCCACCCTTTTTCACTATGGTTAAGATTTAAGGTTATGTTAGGGTTATCTGAGAAGGCAAGAAGATGTAAAAAAAAAATAAAAAAATTAGGAGTTGTATTTTTGAACGGGCGCATAAGTCGGGGTCTGATTTTATGATCGATTTTTCGCGTTACAAGACCCGACTTATACACGAGTATATACAGTAGACTTGAGGTGTCTGGCTTGAACCGAGCTCCTTCAAGCAAAAAGTGACGTCTCCTTCCGGGATGACGGTGGAACGGGAAGGGGCGGAGCTAATTGCCTTCACTGGGCGGGTTCTTGGCACTGTAGAGAAAGAAAGAGAGGTAAGTTTTAGCAGGCAGCGCCCCCCTCTCGGCACAGCGGGTTATTACACACGCGAGGGAGGCACATGTGTGAGTCAATTCTTAATCCTTTAATCTTCCCTTCTGGCTCTCACCTCTCAGTCCATGGCCTGGTCGCTCTCCTCAGAACCTCTCCATGCTCTGCTCTTATTACTTCTTTTCTTTCGAGCTCCAGGCCTCGGCCTCCACTGTTGGTACTGAACATGTCTTCCTCCCTTTTAATGAACATTAATGAAAGTGAAATCTCCTTGACATCAGTGTTAGGAACTCCTTTATCTGGTAATCCTTTTTATACCCCGGTTCTATCTCTCAAAGAAAACTCGCCGCTTTCAATATTTTTTGTACTTTCAAGCCGCGCCCACCATCTACACCAGGGGTGGGCAGCGTCGTCCCTGGAGGGCTGCAATCCAGTTTCTTAATGAGGGGTCAGTTATTGCTGACGAAGCTCTTATTACTCAAGTGACATTTTGATGCTTCATTCTAGTGGTCTCGCTTGTTAAGGTTCCCCCAACAGTTGCATTCCCTTTTTTTTTAATAGCTCCTTATTAGCAATAAGATGCAAATGACAAAAAAGGAGCCAGCAGTTCTCTATCTGACTTGTTTCCATTTACAGCCGAGTGTGGATTCATCCTGCACACACCTAAGAGAACAATGTGACCGACTGAAAATGATCCGCTTCAGGCCTCAAATCATTTGGATCAGCGATTCTCAACCTTTAAGTATTTGCGACCCAAGTTTTCATAACAGTTTTAATCGCACCCCCCTAACGTTTTTTTGAAACCCTAATAGAATTTATTCCTAGATTTTTTGCTGCCAATACACCACTACAAGTTTTATTATACCTACAGTACTTAACTTTTATCGACATTTATCTAACTCCATATTTATTTTTCTAGCATCAGACTGTAGTTTAGGTTAATTTGTTTTGGTTTCAATAGATGTATTTTTCATATTTTCGATTCTTGTTTTCTTTTTTTCACATCTTTGCGCCCCCTTTTTTGTTACTTCGCGCCCCACAGGTTGAGAACCACCGATTTAGATGATATCCTGGGAAAGGAACAAAAAAATCTACGGTAGAAGGACTTAACGTTTGTGGCAGACGGCCAGGACACCCTGAGTATGGACAGACCATAGGAGAGAGTGTTTTCAAGACCGTTCCCCCCCCCCTCCGGACTGGTAGAGGGCAGCCCCTTGGCTAATGGCAGGACCATAGGTTATGAGCATTAAATCTCAACCCTGCTGGGGCCTGTGGCCACCGCCAGGGGCCTCCTGGACGTTTGCAGGGCCCTTTTTTGGCAGCACTTCTGCCACAACCGGATGTGTTGCCGGAAGAAGCTTGTTGGGCACCTGGACTTCTTCTGGGTGCCCTATTAAAGGAGCCAGTCACTACCACCCAATGGAGGAGGAGGACAAAGCCTGTGTGGAGGACTGAAGGGGCGGAAAAGGGACTGTGTTGTGCTCTGTGAGCCTTGTGTGCTGTGAAGGCAACTACAAATAAACCGTGTGCTGTGGGGACTAAAACCTGTGTCCTGCTTGTCTGTGTCGGGGTTAGGGCAGCTGTTTGCACCCGGGCTTCACACACTGCAGACTAACGTCTTCTTCTTTCAGCTACTCCTGTTACGGATCGGCACAGCGGATCATCTTTCTCCATATCTTCCTGTCTGCATCATCTTGCTCTGTCACACCCATCACCTGCATGTCCTCTCTCACCACATCCATAAACCTTCTCTTAGGCCTTCCTCTTCTCCTCTTGCCTGGTAGCTCTATCCTTAGCCCCCTTCTCCCAATATACCCAGCATCTCTGCTCTGCACATGTCCAAACCAACGCAATCTCACCTCTTCGACTTTGTCTGCCAACCGTCCCACCTGAGCTGACCCTCTAATGTCCTCATTTCTAATCCTGTCCATCCTTGTCACACCCAATGCAAATCTTAGCATCTTTAACTCTGCCACCTCCAGCTCTGTCTCCTGCTTTCTGGTCAGTGTCACCGTCTCCAGCCCATATAACATAGCTGGTCTCACTACCGTCCTGTAGACCTTCCCTTTCACTCTTGCTGATACCCGTCTGTCACAAATCACTCCTGACACTCTTCTCCACCCACTCCACCCTGCCTACACTCTCTTCTTCACTTCTCTTCCACAATCCCCGTTACTCTGTACTGTTGATCTCAAGTAACTCATCCACCTTCACCAACTCTACTCCCTCATCCTCACCATTCCACTGACCTTCATCTCCTTCAGACACATGTATTCTGTCTTGGTGGTCCTACTGACCTTCATTCCTCTCCTCTCTAGAGCATATCTCCACCTCTCCAGGGTCTCCTCAGCCTGCTCCCTACTCTCGCTACAGATCACAATGTCATTCAGACTAAAAAGCCATCAAATTAAATGAGGTCTGAGATTGGCCAGGACTGGTTTCTAATTAAGACCTGCGTTGCCCACCCCTGGTCTTCACCGTTTTTTCCTTGTTATCTCCTCGCTGTCTGCTGCCACTAATGCTTCCCATTTGATTAAAGCAAAAAAATTCCAACTCCTTCAGTCTCTCCTCATGGCTCACAACAACAAAGGGGGAAGACACCAGGCACACTCGTCTTGGGCTACCGTGCCTGTGGGGGTCCCGGCATGTTCATCTTTTTTATTTATTTTTTTTTACTGGCTCCATCAGTAATAATAATGACAAGAAGGCCGGTGACAACTATAGGGTGGTCCAGATCTAATTATGCAACTTTCAATGCAATGCAGGAAAACAATACAAGACAAAAGAATTGTCTGAAATATCTTGTAATAAACGAAAGTGGACTTACATTGAATTAATTCACTGATTTTTCATGTAATATCCCACTTTTGTGAATTCTCTATGTAATAAACCTAATAAGTTATAGATCAATGACAACTGCATAATTAGATCTGGACCACCCTGTACAAGGGGCTGCGGAAGACGGGAATGCACAATGACTTGAACTCCCTACTTCTGGTGCCACACTGCCCACCACAGGAGTCTCCCACCTCCGTTTGTTCTGCACGGGCTGACCGACTGCTTCTCTTAAGGATAGCGGCCTGAAATGCACGAGAAACGACTTACTTCTGTGCGATGTAACCAAAGACTTGCAATCCCGTCCATCGAGTGGCAGCTTGTGTGCGAAGTGACTTCTGTGGAGGTCGTTAAAAATTTCACAACTGCAGATTCTGTGAAAATGACACGATGTTAAAAGGATATTTTGTTGTATTTGGCTTGAAATGTAAAATAAATACATGCTGGTAACGTTCTGGAGGTGGGTTGAGATGTTACGTCATATGTGTATTGCAGGGACGTGCGGTCAGGGGAGGCGTCATGAAAAGTAAAAAAAACTAATAATGATAACACAAAATAATAGCCTGTGCTATACATTTGTTTTCTGTATAATTCCAATAATTTTGATCATTTTTATAGTGAAAATCACTGAATTTGTGCATTTCCTTTTCAAATAGACGAGAGAAACGCGCGGTGCGGCAGCGACGAGACTCACCTCACCGCACCTCGGCTGCGCTCTCCTCACACACGGGGTTGATGCCTACAATTGGCGCGTGCCTGCTGCTGTCTCTCTCTCTATATAATATTTGCAGACTCGTTCATTAAACACCCTGACTTCCCACAGTCTGGCTAGTATCTTTAATGAATGTGTGTGACATATTTAGTCTTGCTGATCCAACATAAAACCGCAGTGAAAAGGCACGAGGCGAGTGAGGCAGACAGTACCGTGCTGCCCTGAAGGGGGCGCATGTGAGCCCAACAGGTGCTCGTTGCTGCTGTTCTTCTCTGCGGAGGCGCCGATAAGTTAGCGACATCAGAAAGTCAAGTGCGCTGCAGCTCTCCGTTTAGTTTTATTTTTTTGTTCCGACTGACAACCAAAATGGAAGATTAAGACATTTAAAACTAAAGGAAAATATGGAGGACCTTTACAAGAAAGTGATGGAGATTTTCGTGGAGAAGGACAGGGGCATGGACTTCATTTACAAATAAAGGTAAAGAACATAAACGGTTTTCAATGTAATAAAAAATTGGATCAGACTAAGAAAAAAATAATCCAATAGTTAAAAATTAAATTCTGACCTTAAAATATTAATTTGTTTTCCTTGTTATCCTTTTGTTGAACGGTCTGTATTAAAATTGATTAAAGCATCAGAATTAAAATCTAACTAAATATTTTAATTGAGATGAAACTTGTACACCACTCTACACTTTCTGCGGTGAGTTGGCACCCTGCCCAGGATTGGTTCCTGCATTGTGCCCAGTGTTGGCTGGGATTGGCTCCAGCAGACCCCTGTGACCCTGTATTTGGATTCAGCGGGTTAAAAAATGGATGGATGGATGGACTCTACACTTTCATTTGTAGTTATTGAGTTTGAATTATGGAATTGCAACTGCAAATTCAGAACACATGGAGGGTGACGAGCAAATGCGCTCTCTTTGCTCGCTCTCTCTCGCCGCTATAAACGCAACGTTCTTTCTTAGCCAAATACAATACAGTTCATTTCTATGTAGCCCAAAATCACACAAGAAGTGCCGCAGTGGGCTTTAATGTCCTTCCTGTGTCCGTCAGCCTTAACACAGTCCCAAAACACTCAAAAGCGCAAAGCAAAACACCCACAAAACACTCTTCTTATTCTTCACTCCTCCCAGGCAGCATTGTTGTCCGCTTCCACCTGACTCTGGCGCCTGAAGTGGTGACTGTCGGCCTCTTTTATAGCCCACCCACAAGTGCTGCAGGTGCTCATTGAACTACTTCTGCCTGCACCTTCTGGGAGTGGCTGCATTCCCGCCCAGACGGGCTCATTAGGCCATGCAGCTCGCCCTGGCGGTGGCCACGGAGCCCAACAGGAATGTTCCAAAATACTGAAGCCGATGCAACCCAGGGGGGCTGCCACCAAGTGCTCCGGGGGACGTAGTGTGCAGCCCATGTCTGCTCCCCTGGATCCAGTGTCAAAGGGGCGTCCCAACCGGGCATGGGTCCCAGCCATCTGCCACACTATGTATTATATAGTGTCTTTCACATCTATCTATCTATCTATCTATCTATCTATCTATCTATCTATCTATCTATCTATCTATCTATCTATCTATCTATCTATCTATCTATCTATCTATCTACAGTGGTGTAAAAAACTATTTGCCCCCTTCCTGATTTCTTATTCTTTTGCATGTTTGTCACACAAAATGTTTCTGATCATCAAACACATTTAACCATTAGTCAAATATAACACAAGTAAACACAAAATGCAGTTTTTAAATGATGGTTTTTATTATTTAGGGAGAAAAAATCCAAACCTACATGGCCCTGTGTGAAAAGTAATTGCCCCTTGTTAAAAATCACCTAACTGTGGTGTATCACACCTGAGTTCAATTTCCGTAGCCACCCCCAGGCCTGATTACTGCCACACCTGTTTCAATCAAGAAATCACTTCAATAGGAGCTGCCTGACACTGAGAAGTAGACCAAAAGCACCTCAAAAGCTAGACATCATGCCAAGATCCAAAGAAATTCAGGAACAAATGAGAACAGAAGTAATTGAGATCTATCAGTCTGGTAAAGGTTAGAAAGCCATTTCTAAAGCTTTGGGACTCCACAGTGAGAGCCATTATCCACAAATGGCAAAAACATGGAACAGTGGTGAACCTTCCCAGGAGTGGCCGGCCGACCAAAATTACCCCAAGAGCGCAGAGACGACTCATCCAAGAGGTCACAAAGACCCCAGGACAACGTCTAAAGAACTGCAGGCCTCACTTGCCTCAATTAAGGTCAGTGTTCACGACTCCACCATAAGAAAGAGACTGGGCAAAACGGCCTGCATGGCAGATTTCCAAGACACAAACCACTGTTAGGCAAAAAGAACATTAGGGCTCGTCTCAATTTTGCTAAGAAACATCTCAATGATTGCCAAGACTTTTGGGAAAATACCTTGTGGACTGATGAGACAAAAGTTGAACTTTTTGGAAGGCAAATGTCCCGTTACATCTGGCGTAAAAGGAACACAGCATTTCAGAAAAAGAACATCATACCAACAGTAAAATATGGTGGTGGTAGTGTGATGGTCTGGGGTGGTTTTGCTGCTTCAGGACCTGGAAGGCTTGCTGTGATAGATGGAACCATGAATTCTACTGTCTACCAAAAAATCCTGAAGGAGAATGTCCGGCCATCTGTTCGTCAACTCAAGCTGAAGCGATCTTGGGTGCTGCAACAGGACAATGACCCAAAACACACCAGCAAATCCACCTCTGAATGGCTGAAGAAAAACAAAATGAAGACTTTGGAGTGGCCTAGTCAAAGTCCTGACCTGAATCCAATTGAGATGCTATGGCATGACCTTAAAAAGGCGGTTCATGCTAGAAAACCCTCAAATAAAGCTGAATTACAACAATTCTGCAAAGATGAGTGGGCCAAAATTCCTCCAGAGTGCTGTAAGAGACTCATTGCAAGTTATCAAACGCTTGATTGCAGTTATTGCTGCTAAGGGTGGCCCAACCAGTTATTAGGTTCAGGGGCAATTACTTTTCACACAGGGCCATGTAGGTTTGGATTTTTTCTCCCTAAATAATAAAAAACATCATTTAAAAACTGCACTTTGTGTTTACTTGTGTTATATTCGACTAATGGTTAAATGTGTTTGATGATCAGAAACATATTGTGTGACAAACATGCAAAAGAATAAGAAATCAGGAAGGGGGCAAATAGTTTTTCACACCACTCTATCTATCTATCTATCTATCTATCTATCTATCTATCTATCTATCTATCTATCTATCTATCTATAATATAGTGCCTTTCATATCTATCTATCTATCTATCTATCTATCTATCTATCTATCTATCTATCTATCTATCATATAGTGCCTTTCATATCTATCCACCAAATGATTTTAAATTAAACAATAATAATGATAATACATTTTATTTATATAGCGCCTTTCCTGTGCTCGAAGCACTTTACAGAGTCTCAGAATGAAACAGCAGACATATGTAACACTGGATACAAATCTTTTCTGCATAGATCACTAGAACCGATAGATACACGATATTCTGTACAAAGCATTAAATAGAATAAAAGGCAACAGAGCAGAGTGAAATACTAAGTTCAATACTAAAAGAAAAGCCTGAACAAATAACATCATTTGTGATAAAAACACACACAAATTCAAATTACTGCAATCTCTAGACAGAGAGGATGACAGAAAGAAGGTAAGAATGTCAGGTGAAGTTCGACGTCTTCCTAAACTGATGAGTTTTCAGTCGTTTATTAAAAGACTGAATGGAGTCGGCTGCTCTCATGAATTTCAGGAGGTCATTCCAACGTCTGGCCGCTGATATGGCCAATGGCCCTGCTGTCACCCACAGAGTGCAGGTTAGTGTGGGGCACAACAAGATGGCCAGAATCAGAGGACCTCAATGGGCAATCAGGAGCAGAGTGATGGACTCCAATATGAGGCCATTTAAAGCTTTGTAAATTAATAATACAGTTTTAAATTCAATCCTGTAAGACACAGGGAGCCGGAGCAGGTGAAGCAGGATGGCTGTGATGTGCTCGCTGATGCTGGTTGTTGTCAGGACTCTTGCGTCAGAGTTTTGAATCCACTGATGTTGCAGTATAAGATTAGAAGTGGCACCTGCCAGGAAGGAGTTACAATAATCGATGCGGGCTGTGATAATACATAGACGAGTGTCTCAGCGTCAGAAAAGGAGAGAATTGAGCGAACACGGGATGTGTGATGGAGGCGGACGTACGTAAGAAGGTTTCCTAACATGATTTATGGGGGCAGAATAAGAAAGGGAGGAATCAAAAATGACACCGAGATTTTAGTACAAGACTGCAAGTGGACAGAATGTGTAAAGAGTGAGGGGTCTGAGGTGCCGCTATCCCCTTTTTCAGCCCTCTCTGGCGCTCTGTGCCTTCAGCTCTGATTCTCCTCTCAATTTGCATTCCTGGCCCAGCCAGGTGAGGATAATTAAACAATCCGCACGCCATGATGATGATTTTCACAACATGCACTCATTACTGAGGGCTTTAAAAACGAACCCAAGCAGGTGGTCTGCCACCACAGTGGCAGGTTGTTGCCGCTGCGCTGCCTTTGAAGTCTCAAAGGAATTCAACATTTTACATTTTGTAGCACCCTTCTTAACACCTCCTTAGCTAAATTGGTCGTTTTCTTTGTTTCCTGTTTTTTATCGCACATTTTCAGACTCGATAACACAAGACCAAACCCTGACGCCTTCACGTGAGAATCTCAGTTTCTGCATGGACGCCACAAACATGTTTCCTCCTTTGAACATTCGGTCAAAATCCCAACGTGGGCCTTTACTTCAAACACTTGCCTGTTGTCTGCTGGCTGCCGTCGTCCTCCTGGTGGGCGCTCTTGTCGTGATGTTTGTTTACACAGGTTAGGTGGGCACCGTGCCACAGTGATTATGTAGGGATGTGGGTCGCCACATGGTGGCTCTCTCAATGCAGACCAGTGTGAGCAGGTGAATGCAGACTGGCATGAGATGGTGGGCCTACCCTGTGGTGAACTGGCACCCCTCTGCGACAAGTGTGTGTGTGTGTGTGTGTGCTCAGATCTTACCTCCAGTTCACTGTGCTCCAACTCTAATAAAATAAAATGTAAGAATATACAGAATACAATCTGGAGTGAAAAATAAAGAAAAAAACAGAAATGAGCAAAAAATAAAAAAATAATAAAGTGGACACAAAGTCGACATTGACGTCCACACCCAGAAAAAGAACTTCTGGGGGACTTCACACTAAAACACTTGCCACATGAGGACCAGGTGAGCCTCGGTGCTGGAGGAAGAAGGGAGTGTAAGTGTGTGTGTGTGTGAGACTTGGGGGGTATGCCAGTGTGTGTGAATGTGTGTGTGTGTGTGTGTGCGTATGACTTTGGATAGATGCCACCAATGGTGAATGTGAGTGTGACAGTGAGAGTGTGACTGTGATCTTTGGTGTAGGTGTGCATGCGAGTGTGTAAGTGAGTGTAGGTGTGCACACGTGTGTATGTGGGGGTCTATGAGTAGGTGAGCAGAATTTGTGATGGAGACCAAAACATATTTAATATAAGCGTGAGCGTAGGTAGGAGATGGTGTGCGTATGAGTGTGAGTGTGTGTTATAAGGAGGGTATGTCAGGGCGAGTGTGTGTGACAGAGAGTGTGCATGTTTGTGTGTGAGTCTGGTCATGAGAATTAGGTGCATGGATTAGTGTGGGTCTGTGTGTACCAAACACAGACTGTGTAGGGTGAATGTGTTAGTGTAGCCATGCTGGTTATGTGTTCATACTAGTCTGGGTCTGCGTGTGAGTGGGAGTGACAGTGCAAGTTAGTGTGGGTGTATGTGTCGGTGTTGGGATGACGTGTAGGTAAGTGTGTGTGTGTAAGTGTGAGTATGGGGGTGTCTCTATTTGGATGGTTGTGTGCATGTGAGTGTGACAGTCAGCCATAAGAGTTAAGATAAGTGTGCATTGGTGTGGCTCTGTGTGTGTGAAACTGGGGGTGAGTTACATATCTATCTATCTATCTATCTATCTATCTATCTATCTATCTATCTATCTATCTATCTATCTATCTATCTACCTATCTATCTATCTATCTATCTATATAGTGCCTTTCATATCTATCTATCTATCTATCTATCTATCTATCTATCTATCTATCTATCTATCTATCTATCTATCTATCTATATAGTGCCTTTCATATCTATCTATCTATCTATCTATCTATCTATCTATCTATCTATCTATCTATCTATCTATTATATAGTGCCTTTCATATCTATCTATCTATCTATCTATCTATCTATCTATCTATCTATCTATCTATCTATATAGTGCCTTTCATATCTATCTATCTATCTATCTATCTATCTATAATATAGTGCCTTTCATATCTATCTATCTATCTATATAGTGCCTTTCATCTATCTATCTATCTATCTATCTATCTATCTATCTATCTATAATATAATTCCTTTCATATCTATCTATCTATCTATCTATCTATCTATCTATCTATCTATCTATAATATAATTCCTTTCATATCTATCTATCTATCTATCTATCTATCTACCTATCTATCTATCTATCTATCTATATAGTGCCTTTCATATCTATCTATCTATCTATCTATCTATCTATCTATCTATCTATCTATCTATCTATCTATCTATTATATAGTGCCTTTCATATCTATCTATCTATCTATCTATCTATCTATCTATCTATCTATCTATCTATATAGTGCCTTTCATATCTATCTATCTATCTATCTATCTATCTATCTATCTATCTATCTATCTATCTATCTATCTATCTATCTATCTATAGTGCCTTTCATATCTATCTATCTATCTATATAGTGCCTTTCATATCTATCTATCTATCTATCTATCTATCTATCTATCTATCTATCTATCTATCTATCTATTATGTGAAACAGAGAGTGTACGTGTGTGTGTGTTTGTGTCTTTGAGCAGGTGAGGATGTAAAAAGTGCAATCAAAGCAAGTTGAACGTTTACATGAAGTCCTGAGTTCCCGTTTCCCTTCATTTTAAGTTTTATTGATTTTTCGATACTTTTGTATGTCAGGTTTTTTATTTTCCTTTAAGAAATCGCGCCAAACTCATTTGGATTCCCCCATTTCTGTTTTTTTTTCCAGAAGTTTTGAAAGTGCTGTGTTTGAGGTGTGCAATGTGAGAGTGTTCACGTGTGTATGAGTGAAAGTGTGTGCATGTTAACACGGGTGTGTGCCAGTGTGGGTCATTGTGTCTGTGGGTGTGTGTGCGTCAGTGCCGGTGCTGGTGCACGTTTGAGTGCGGCCATGAGAGTAAGTAGACGTGTGTGTGTGCTGAAGAGGGAGAGTGTTAGTGAGTGCACACGTGAGTGTGTGTGTGTGCTTGTGTGCAGGTGAACATGGCTGTATGCTGGCGTAGGTGAATGTGCTTGTGTGATAAGGGTGTGTGTGGCCAGCACAGGTGAGTGGCTGTGTGTGTTCATCAGTGTGCTGTAAGCACGAGAACATGTCTGTGTACCAAGAGGACCTGTGGCAGTGTGAGTGTATCTGAGTGAGTGTGAAGGTGTGCACGTGCAGATGTTATCACACACATGTGCGCATAGGGGACACCTTAACGGCTCTGGTGATTATAATTACCTGCCCCTCCAGGGGTTGGCGCTGATTTCTAATGCCTGTTCTCTTCCTCCCTCTGCAGACCGGATGATTGACAGCTGGCACATCTCTGACATCACTTCCGGTGTCTGTCCACCTGGCCCCGCCCATTTCTGCCGGAAGGACATATAATCAGAAGTTCGGCAATTCTTTTTCTATTGCTACTTGTTTTTTTTCCTTTTCAAATATACAGGGTCTCCAGGTGGTCTCTCGACTCTTTAATCTCTTAGAATGTATACATATGGAGTGTGCTGCTGTGGTCTTGAGAGTTAGTCTCAGTGTACGTGCCTGGACATTACGGTGTGGCCATGAGTGTGACTCTGCATGGACAGGCACATGCCGTTGTGTCACCTGGGATGTATATTATTGTGGCAGTGAGTTCCTGTCAATGTTGCCAGGTCTTGCCCGGTTGGGCTATCATTGACCATCATCAGTGGGGAAAAAAAATGGCCTCTCACACTTCTGTGTGCTCTTTACTGTTGTAAAATCTCTGTGCCCCCCCATTATTGCAGCCTGGAACATCAATGAGGGAGGGGACCCCCCTTCCACCAGGGTTTAATGGTAGCCTAATGGGGCACACTTAATCTTCACTAACCCTAACCCTTACCCCCTCACTCTGACACCAGCCCCCTGCTTTCCAGAGTGGGTCATTATTGGGCTATCAGTTTTTTAGGAACCTGGCAACCCTGGTGTCTTGGGAATGTGGCTGAAGACCCCTGAATGTGTGTGTGTGTGTGTGTGTGAGTGCCCTGTGATGAGCTGGTAGTAGTAATACCAGTAAGTACATACAGTTTGGTCCATAAATATTTGGACAGAGACAATTTTTTTCTAATTTTGGTTCTCTACATCACCACAATGAATTTTAAATGAAACAACTCAGATGCAGTTGAAGTGCAGACTTTCAGCTTTAATTCAGTGGGTTGAACAAAACGATTGCATAAAAATGTGAGGCAACTAAAGCATTTAACACAATCCCTTCATTTCAGGGGCTCAAAAGTAATTGGACAATTGACTCAAAGGCTATTTCATGGGCAGGTGTGTTCAAGTCCGTCGTGATGTCTTATCAATTAAGCAGATAAAAGGCCTGGAGTTGATTTGAGGTGTGGTGCTTGCATGTGGAAGATTTTGCTGTGAACAGACAACATGCGGTCAAAGGAGCTCTCCATGCAGGTGAAAGAAGCCATCCTTAAGCTGCGAAAACAGAAAAAACCCATCTGAGAAACTACTACAATATTACGAGTGTCAAAATCTCCAGTTTGGTACATCCTGAGAAAGAAAGGAAGCACTGGTGAACTCAGCAACGTATAAAGACCTGGACGTCCACGGAAGACGACAGTGGTGGATGATCGCAGAATCATTTTCATGGTGAAGAGAAACCCCTTCACAACAGCTAACCAAGTGAACAACACTCTCCAGGGGGTCAGCGTATCGATATCCAAGTCTACCATCAAGAGAAGACTGCATGAAAGTAAATACAGAGGGTGCACTGCAAGGTGCCAGCCACTCATAAGCCCCAAGAATAGAAAGGCTAGATTGGACTTTGCTAAAGAACATCTAAAAAAGCCAGCAGAGTTCTGGAAAAACATTCTTTGGACAGATGAAACCAAGATGAACCTCTACCAGAATGATGGCAAGAAAAAAGTACGGAGAAGACGTGGAACAGCTCATTATCCAAAGCACACCACATCATCTGTAAAACACGGTGGAGTCAGGCAGTGTGATGGCTGCCAGTGGCACTGGGACACTAGTGTTTATTGATGATGTGACACAGGACAGAAGCAGCCGAATGAATTCTGAGGTGTTCAGAGACATACTGTCTGCTCAAATCCAGCTAAATGACGTCAAATTGATTGGGCGGCGGGCATTTCATGATACAGATGGACAATGACCCAAAACATACAGCCAAAGCAACCCAGGAGTTTATTAAAGCAAAGAAGTGGAAACTTCTTGAATGGCCAAGTCAGTCACCTGATCTCAACCCAACTGAGCAGGCATTTCACTTGTTGAAGACTAAACTTCGGCCAGAAAGGCCCACAAACAAACAGCAACTCAAATAAAGGCCTGGCAGAGCATTAAAAAGGAGGAAACTCAGCATCTGGTGATGCCCAGCAGTTCAAGACTTCAGGCTGGCATTGCCAGCAAAGGGTTTTCAACCAAGTATTAGAAATGAACATTTTATTTCCAGTTATTTAATTTGTCCAATTACTTTTGAGCTCCTGAAATGAAGGGATTGTGTTAAATACTTTAGTTGCCGCACATTTTTATGCAATCTTTTTGTTCACCCCACTGAATTAAAGCTGAAAGTCTGCACTTCAACTCCATCTGAGTTGTTTCATTTAAAATTCATTGTGGTAATGGACAGAACCAAATTAGAAAAAAGTTGTCTCTGTCCAAATATTTATGGACCAAACTGTACATATCTGACCAACATGGAACTCGCCGCCACTCACCAGGGCTATCCGATCCGGGGTCTTTGCTATTTAAGGGTGGTCTCCCTGTGATCCTCTCCTAGATGAATATTTTCCATCTATTGGAAGGACAGCTGACCTACTTTGCTCACCCAGTTTGTATCGATGGGCGTCAGGTTGGTCAAACGTGCCAGTTAGGGCTTCCCTTGTGACCGCTCACCTGACCTGTTCAGTCAGTTAGCCTCGTCTTCTCATTGCAGTTCTTATGTTATGTTATGGCTGCCTGAGACGAGGGGATGGAAACTCACATACCATGAAGCCGGCCCTTGATTTGAGTTATCTGCCAATTCACACAATCCTGCAGCATGTCGGTCACAGATGTTACCTTAAAGTTGGCTTTGGCTCTGAGGCTAAGGATCTGCACTGGTATCCTGATGATTGCTGGTTTGAATCCCCATCACTGCTGAAAGAGATCCTACTCTGCTGGGCCATTAACCTTCAATTGCTCCAGGGTTGCTGTACAATGGCTGACCCTGCGCTCTGACCCCAAGAGATATGCGAAAACTAACAAATTCCTAATACGAGAAATTGTGTAAGGCGAAATGAAGAACAAAAAAAAAAAAAAGTCACGGCCAGACCCACTGCAGACCACTGAGGACATCTTGTGGTAGAAAGCTGCAAGTGCACGGCGTATGAGGCCCGGCTCAGTTCCTCTTTAACGTTCAGCTTCTTTGATCACAGCTTTCCGACAGGCCGTTTTCTTCACGCCTGCTGATTTATCACAACCAGCACCGCTTTTTTGGGCCACTTTACGTTGATGCCATCTTGTTCTCTACTTGTTACCAAATTTAGGGTCTTGGGGGCAGGGGGTCTATACTGAGGAGTTCATTCAGCAAGCTGGACTTGAACTTGGGGGATTACTGAACAGCCCTTTTAGCCAATGGAGGTGAATGAGAACTTCTCTGGCCCAGTAGCTAACTGGGCTTCTAACTGTATACTGGTCCTTATGTCGTCAAGGGTCCAAGAAGGGAACGGGGGTTTCATTAATATGTTGGGATTCTATGAGGAAACCAAAAAGCAGACAATCAGAGAGACAAAGATCAATTATTTGGATTTTCAGGTCCCACATACAAGGTTAGTGATCAGACTAAAGGAAGTGGTGTGTAGGTGGGCACAAGACTGGCGCAAGCACCAGGAAGAGAAGGTTGAGGGGTGAGCAGGACCCGATTAGTATTAGGTGATGTTAAAAGTGGTGTCCGCCAGGGGTCAGTGTTGAGACAGCTTAACTTTAAACATACAGTGGGCTTCAGAAAGAATTTAGAACCCTTCACCTTTCTACACATTTTAGGTGGTGCCATGACCTAGTCCTGGAAAAGCTGGCAGAGGTCCTGGAGAGGTGTAGGGTACTGGCAAAACTCACACCAGAAGCAGCAAAATCCCACTTTTATAACATTCAGCAAGCCAGACAGTGCGTCACAAGCAGCTGCACAGAAGAGAGATGCCATACTCAGCCTGGGCAAAGCTGGCCACATGCTGGTGGACCTCAGATGGCAGTTGGTCTTACAGAGAGAGAGAGATCATACCAATCGGACATTTTAATATGGTGTTCAGTGGAATTAAGGGTCCTCAAACTCCTTCCTGTGAATTTTTATCATGTTTGTCACCCATCTGCCTCCTGGGAAGAGGGCAGCAGCCCATGAAAGAAAATGTCTCAAGTACACAGAGCTGGCAGAAGAGTACCAAGACACCAACTGGAAGTTCAGGGTCTACCCAGCAGGGTTCAGAAAGCGGGGCTTTATTAGCAAAGCTGCACAGTGTTGGCATGATGGGGTCAAACCAGGAAGGAGCTAGGAAGGGAGACAGAGAAAGCTGTGGCTGTGGTGGAAGGACACAACTTTTGGCAGTGAACCCCCCTGTAAAGTCAGCTGCCATGAGTGGCGGGGAGATGTCCCCAATATGTCACTGCCCTACCACCCATCCATCTGTGAACAGTGGCCTACACTTGACGACACTACAGCTGGCAACGGCGGAGGTGCAACAGCAAGAAATGCTCTACGGTGGTCCAAAGGGGTAAATTTGCCTTTTTTGTCCATCCATCTACACTCAATAACGCATAATGACAAAGTGACAACGTCTTTTCAGAAAGGTCTGCAGATTTCTTCAAAATCAAAAACTGTACTCTATCATTGCTTGGTGTGGCCCTCTACATGGTGCTCAGCTCCATCCTGTTTGCTTTCATTCTCCTTGAGATGTTTCTAGAACTCGGGTGAGGTCCACCTGTGGCAAAGTGAACTGACTGGACGTCATGTAGAAAGACATATAGAGGGTCCCACAATTCACACTGCAGGTCAGGACAAACACCAGGAACATGAAGTCCAAGGTAAGACCTCCATGATCAAATTCTGTTGAGGCACACAGATCCAGACAAGGGTTCAAACCATTTGTAACACTTTAGGTGTTCCCAGGAGCTCAGTGGCCTTGAACTGTGAAATGGAAGAAGTTTGGGACCAGCGGGACTGGCCAACCTCAATAACAGGACAAGAAGGGCCTTGGTGAGGGTGGTGATCGAGGACCCAATGGTCACTCTAGTAGAGCTCCAGAAGTCCCCTGGCGAGAATCTGTCAGAAAGACCACCATTCTCGGCAGCCCTCCATCAATCAGGTGTTTATGGTGTCGTGGCTGGACAGAAGCCCCTCTTTAGTAAAAGGCATATGGTGGAATTTTAACCCTTAACTACCTGCATCATCTCTCACCTCATAAGAACTTACACGGTGTACTTTATGCACCAGGGTTAAAATGGCTATTTATATGCATGCTGTGAGGTTGTAATATAAAATATTGCAGTAATTTTAAGTTGCACATGTGCTTAATTTAATTTAATACCATATTACTGAATTATATGACACAGTCTAGGACAGGGGTCCCCAGCTCTGGTCCTGGTGGGCTTTAGAGGCTTCAGGTTTTCATTCTAAGCCTTTTCCTAATTGACGATTTGCATTCATTGCTAATTAACTCCTTTTCCATTCCATTTTAATAGCCCTGTTTTTAAGGATTCAATCCTCTGAATTGATTCGTTTCTTCATTAAATGGCAGCCAAAGAGAAATGAGACGTGAAACGAGATGACAGATGGCCAGTTAAATTGGGATGTCAAACCCCAGCCAGTTCCTCAATCAGAAGCCAATTCTCGCTGTGAATTAAAGCCGTCATTGAATATCGTGACTTGTTGCCGCTCTCATTCTGCCACAGCAGACTGTTGATTTTCCACCATCAAGATATTTTGGTGACCTGAGCAGACCAACATGGTCGAGACCTTCACCTTTCTATTATTTTCAGGTTAGCTGGTCATGTGGCGACTTGTTTTGTGTCTCATTATTGTTTGGCTGCTCATTAAGGAAAAAGAAACAGCTAAGGCGGGGGTCCCCAACTCCATTCCTGGGGGGCCGCAGTAGCTGCAGGTTTTCATTCTAGCCCTTTATTTAATGAGTGCCCTGTTTGTGCTGCTAATTAACTTCTTATGAATTCATTTTAATTGAATTGCTTTCTTAAGATTTGTTCCTCTGAATTTCTTCGTCTTTCCTTAAATGGTACCCAAACAGAAATGAAATGTGAAGTGAGACCACCTAAGTCAGGGCCTGAAACTTGGGATTAATAATGTATCTATCTATCTACTGTATCGATCTATCTATCTATCTATCTATCTAAACTCCAACCAATTTCACTCCAACCAGCTGCTTAATGAGGTGTCGTTAATTAAACCCGTTCTTTAATTCCATGGCTTGTCGCTGCTCTCGTGGTGCATTAGCTGACATTTCTGAAATTGTTGATTTTCTATTTTCTAAGAACTCTGGTGAAATGTTTTGTGGAGCTGAGCAGGTCAGCATTCCTGAGACCTTCATCTTTCTTTATTTTTAAATATTGTGTGATGGACACCAGTTGTTTTGACTCAAGTTGTATCTCGTTATTGTTTGGCGGCTAATTAAGGAAAAAGAAACAGCTAAGGCAGGGGTCCCCACCTCCATTCCTGGAGGGCCGCAGTGGCTGCAGGTTTTCATTCTAACCCTTTTCTTAATTGGTGACTTGTTTTTGCGGCTAATTAACTCCTTTTCCTTTCATTTAAATTGACTTGTTTTTTAAGATTTGTCCCTCTGATTTGCTTCATTTCTTTCTTAAACGGCACCCAAACAGAAATGAAATGTGAAGTGAGGGAGCCAACAGAAGACCACCTAAGTCAGGGCTTCAAACTCCAACCAATTTCACTCCAACCCGTTACTTCATTAGGCGCCGAGTCGCGTTGTTCTTTAATTCCATGGCTTGTCGCTGCTCTCGTGGTGCAATAGCAGACGTTTCCCAAATTGTTGAGTTTCTCTTTTCTAAGAGCTCTGCTAAAATGTTTAGTGGACCGGAGCACATCGACATTCCTGAGACCTTCATCTTTCTTTATTTTCAGATATTGTATGATGGACACCAGTTGTTTTGGCTCATTTTGTACCTCATTATTGTTTGGCTGCTCATTAAGAAAAAAGAAACAACTAAGGGGTCTGCATCTTCAAGAGCAAGTCAAAGAAAATGAGTTCAAAAGAAGTTAATTAGCAGCAAAAACAGGTCACTAATTAAAAAAAGGGTTAAAATGAAACCCTGTAGCCACTGCGGCCCTCCAGGACCGGAGTTGGGGATCCCTGAACTATGGGGTCTGAGTCCCGTCAATTAAAACGAAGGCAATCAACAGCAAAAACGGCTCACTAATTAAGAAGATGGTTAGATTGAAAACCTGCAGCCACTGGAGCCCACCAGGACCGGAGCTGGACACCCCTGGTGTAGACCTTCAAGGGAGAATGTTACTGTAGGCGCGTCAGCTGCACGATCACCTGATGCAGGTACCTGAATTTCATTTTCGATTTCCAGATCGTTGACATCAAAATCAGAGTTCGATAAGTCACAATCCGATTCAGCAATAAATACACAAAATAAATAAGTAACACGCCTGGTGTTATTATGCTTTGCACAATTGCTGCGCTCTTTCGCCCGATGTCGCTGCCATTCTAGACGTTCTTTACTCTACGCTCCTGACACACGCGCTGGGATTCAATGTCAAGTCAACGAGTCTAACAGTCCTCCTCTCAAAGAGGGTCTACCTATAGAACGTAACGGTGATGTTTATCGACTTTTACAGCTTTTATCGCCGTCAGTCCCTTGTGTCGACAAAAGGCAACATCCACCCTGAAAGAGCTGAAAACGACAAATCAAAGGTTTCAGATGTGATTGAAGTGCACCCTGCAGACTGTCATTTTGAGGGGATTTGCGTCCATTTCGGTCACAGCATGTAAAAATGACACCACTTTTTTTTTCTACATATGGTTCCCCCAATTTCAGTGTTCGATTCAGTGTCAAAATTGGTTGATTTGTAATTTTAAATCGGTTCCGTTTCCATCACTACTGGCACGTGATGGAATCAGCACTAGAATCAGCTACATTGGAAAATATTGTCACTTCATCTGAACTCTTAAAGTTTCTCGTCCATCTGACCATTTTTAAAAATCGTACAGTATATTAAGAGCAGGGTCACAAGGAAGCTGCAGCCGCTTCTAGTAACCATCACGCATAAGGCAGAGACAGTCCCAGGACAAGGCACCATCCCGTCACAAGGAGAACACACGCACAGACGCACACACACACTAGGGCCAATTTAGCATTGCCAATCCACCTAACCTGCAAGTCTTTGGACATGGGGAGAACATTGAGACTCAGACATGCAGGGAGTGCCTGGGACGTGAACCCCCATCTCACTAATTTGAGACACCAGCCCTGGCACTGTGCCACCTAAACGTATTAAGCCTCATATAGTTCAAGCCACCCTTTTTTGCCCACCTTTAATGTTACCATGCAGTGACTTAATTTGGACAATCAGCTACAAGAGTTCTCAAAATGAACATTGTGGACACCAGGGGGCGCCCCAGCTCCCAAACACCCAACACAAACAGGCACGGACTATGGCAAGCCGAATTAACATTTAGAGATATCTCAAAATGGATTTTAAGATATCTGGAAATGCTTTTAGATATCTCAAATTGACTTACAGATATCTAAAAATGCATCTATTTTAAGATATCTAAAAAGCATTTTATGATATCTTAAATAGATTTCAAGATATCTTGAAATGATATGCTGTACATTTTGAAATATCTGAAATGCATTTTAAGATATCTTTAATGCAATTCGAGATATCTTGAAATACGTTCCTGTGCATTTTGAGATATCGCAAATACATTTCGAGATATCTTAAAATAACTTCCTGTGCATTTCCTATTCTTTCAATGGGACTTCCTGTCTATTTCGAGATATCTCAAAATGAATTTGAGATATCTTGAAATACACAGGAAGTTATTTTAAGATATCTTGAAATGAATTTGGGATATCTTAAAATGAGAAGGAAGTTATTTTGAGATATCTCGAAATATAATTTAGATATCTTAAAAAGCATTCAAGATATCTTGAAATTCATTTTTTTTCAGATATCTGAAATACATTTTTAGATATCTAAAATTAATTTCATGATATCTTAAAATGGGTCTCTGCTCCATTTCAGATATCTAACAATGTATTTCAAGATATCTCAAATTGTATTTCAAGATATCTAAAATGCATTTTAAGATATCTTTAAAAGGACACTCAATTATTTCAAGATATCTCAATAGCATTTTCAGATATCTACAATACAATTTAAGATATCTCAAATACATTTTAAGATATCTTATAATAAACAAGTAGTCCCATTGAAATAATAGGCAATTTTACAGGAAATGATTTTGAGATATCTTGAAATGCATGAAAGGTCAATTTAAGATATCTGAAAATTCATTTGAGATATCCTGAAATGCAGACACAATTATTTTGAGATATCTGAAACTGTATTTGAGATATCTTGAAATACATTTGAGATATCTCAAAATGTATTGCAGATATCTTAAAATGTAAAGGAAATTATTTTAAGATATCTCAAAGCGAGTTTCAGATATCTTAAAAAGTAAATTACATTTTAAGATATCCAAAATTCATTTTGAGATATCTCTAAATGTTAATTTGGCTTGCCATACACGGACACAAGTGTAAAAGCATAGACATAGAATTACTAGATGGCGCATGACCAGCAGTATCGAATGTCAACGTCGCCACCATATTGCGAGTGGCACTGCTGTGGAGTGAAGTAATGAATAATGTGCTGCTTGGGATTATACAAACCGCCGTACGCTCCAAACCAGATCACAGGGATTACATTTCATAGGTAAGGCTGAACAATTGTTTTGGTTATATTTGGCCATTAGAAAATCCCATTTTATAATCTTAGTACTCAAGGTCACCTTACAATAAAATTAAACAACATTAGTAAAATTAAAACAAGAGAATGATAAATCAAAATCAATAATTAGCAAACAAACAAAGATAACTGGCAGTAACAGTTTAAAATTCACAATAGGTATGCCAGTTTTAAAAGATAAGTTTTGAGGTCAGCTTTAAAACGTGTTATTGAATTGAGCTGATAAATTGTATATGAAAGGGAGCTCGAGGTCCCATAGCACTGAGTCTGACGTGCGGTACAGAAAGTCGAGCTGCAGTTGAGGATCTGAGTGAGCGAGAGGAGTGTCAGTCTGGAGGAGATCAGTGAGGTGTGCGGAGCTTTTAATGTTCAGAGCGGGATTGTGGATCGTATTCAGTAGTGAACAGGGAGC
The DNA here is from genome assembly GCF_016835505.1 of Polypterus senegalus. Classification (NCBI taxonomy): domain Eukaryota; kingdom Metazoa; phylum Chordata; class Cladistia; order Polypteriformes; family Polypteridae; genus Polypterus; species Polypterus senegalus. The sequence continues at coordinate 10,388,269 of NC_053168.1, forward strand.
CAGTGAAGCTGAGAGACAATCGGTGTGATGTGTTCAGTGGATTTAGAACAGCAGGCTATTATCCTGGCAGCAGAATTTTAAAGAAGTTGTAAGCGATGGATACGTTTTTGTGGGATGCCAGATAGAATAGCATTACAGTAATCTGTACGTGAGGTGACTCGGATAATAACCGATACTTCAGTACTGTGGTGCATAAGAACAGGATGACGTCTAGAAATGTATCGGAGATGGAAGAAGGCAGTCCGAGAAATATTACTTATATGGGAGGAATTATTTCATAATAATAATATTAATAATAATAATTATTATTATTATTACTATTATTATTTAATAATTGCCATTAATAGTGTATAAATGGATATGAATAATTGCATTTAAACAATTCGCCAAAATCTGCTGAATGTAAACGATACTGTTTTAAACATTATTGTGTTTTCATCAGAAAACCTGATTTCTACAATTCGTTTAAAAGGCACTTTTGCCACTCGCAATATGGCGGATGCACTGACGTATTGGGTCGACTGGGCAACACAGTGAATGCAGCGTCTATCTATATATGTCTATGTGTAAAAGGCTAAAGAGTCTTTATTTGTGGGAAACTCTTCTTTATCCAGTGTTTCCTACTGTGATGTATTGCCTAGTATTAGTTCATGGCAGTAGATGGTGCTGTTTGTTTCATGTATAATTCAAATAGGCTTTGTTTCTCTTGATTTATGTTCTTGTTGATTATTGTATGTTTGGAACAATTTATAATATACAGAGTTCAGAAAAATAAATGGATCATTTTTCCAGGATATTTATCAGAGTGGAAATCACTTCAATACATACTATTGGCGACAAGGAGCGGATCTCAGTGAGTAAACTGGCGTGCTACTGCAAAAGAATCATAACTTCCATCCATCCATTATCCAACCCGCTATATCCTAACTACAGGGACATTGGGGTCTGCTGGAACCAATCCCAGCCAGCACAGGGCACAAGGCAGGAAACAAACCCCAGGCAGGGTGCCAACCCACCGCAGGACACACACACATACCCACACACCAAGCACACACACTAGGGACAATTTAGAATCGCCAGTGCACCTAACCTACATGTCTTTGGAATGTCAGAAGAAACCCACACAGACACGTGGAGAACATGCAAACTCCACGCAGGGCGGACCCGTGAAGTGAACCCGGGTCGCCTTACTGTGTGGCAGCAGCGCTACCAACTGCGCCACCGTGCCGCCCAGCTGAAACATAAAAACCCAAAAGCAAAGTCTTATTTCCTACACTCACTTTGGACCCCGCTCAAGGAAATTGCAACAGTTGTGGGGGGAATCACAGATATTGGCTGGGATGAACGACTGGCCATATGCCACAAGAGTTTTGAAGATGGACCTGATATAAGTGTCTATTCTGCAGAATTCATCAACAGTGTGGGAGCTTGTACAGCCAGACACAAGACATATACTAATAAATTGGACTGGACTGCCAATAATGATGCTCTGTGTAAGAAAGGTCAGAGCCGACTATACTTCCTTAGAAGGTTGGCGTCCTTCAACATCTGCAATAAGATGCTGTAGATGTTCTACCAGACGGTTGTGGCGAGTGTCCTCTTCTACACGGTGGTGTGCTGGGGAGGCAGCAAAAAGAAGAGGGACGCCTCACGCCTGGACAAACTGGTGAGGAAGGCCGGCTCTATTGTAGGAGTAAAGTTGGACAGTTTGACATCTGTGGCAGAGCGACGGGCGCTGAGCAGACTCCTGTCAATCATGAAGAATCCACTGAACAGGATCATCTCCAGACAGAGGAGCAGCTTCAGCGACAGACAGACTGCGGTCACCGTCCTGCTCCACTGACAGACTGAGGAGACCCCACACTATGCGACTCTTCAGTTCCACCTGGAGGAGTAAATGCTAACATTATTTAGTTATTGTCTGTTTTTACATGCATTTTTTATTACTCTTTAATTTAATATTGTTTCTTTGTATCAGTATACTGCTGCTGGATTATGTGAATTTCCCCTTGGGATTAATAAAGTATCTATCTATCTATCTATCTATCTATCTATCTATCTATCTATCTATCTATCTATCTATCTATCTATCTATCTATCTATCTACTCTTGCCAAATTACAAGGAGTTCCGTGCAGGATGTAAGTGGACTCAGGATGTGAGTATTCCTTAATCTCAGAGGAGACCTACCACACATTACGGCCAGTGAACGCTCCTCCTGTTGTACCCTGTGATTATAAAAACGTAATGTTACTGTGCTGGGTGCCTGCTCAGTCAAGGTACATTATAGGAAGGCCAGAATACCCGCGCTTCGCAGCAGAGAAGTAGTGTGTTAAAGAAGGTACAAAAAAGAAAAGGAAAAATTTTAAAAATAACGTAACATGATTGTTAATGTAATTGTTTTGTCATTGATATGAGTGTTGTTCTCATATCTATATATATATATATATATATCTATATCTCTATCTATCTATCTCTATATATATATATATATATATATATATCTATATATATATATATATATATATATATATATATAGAGAGAGAGAGAGAGAGAGAGAGAGAGAGAGAGAGAGAGAGAGAGAGAGAGAGAGAGAGAGAGAGAGAGAGAGAGCAAAATACTCGTGCTTGGCAATGGAGAAGTAGTGTGTTAAAGGAGGAAAGAGAAAGAAAAGGAAACATTTTGAAAATAACGTAACATGATTGTCAATGTAATTGTTTTGTCAATGTTATGAAAGTCGCTGTGATATATATATATAGCAAAATACCCGCTCTTCACAGCAATGTCATGTGTTAAAGAAGTTATGAAAAAGAAAAGGAAACATTTTAAAAATAATGTAACATGATTGTCAAAGTAATTGTTTTGTGTATTTGGCGGCAGCGTCACAAAGTTGTTTTCGTGTAGCTGCATCTGAAAATGTACCACGACGCGTCTAACACGCCTCCTTTTACTGTTTTCTCACAGCTTGGATTGCTGCTGTCATAATGGGTTTGAGTCTACATATATATATATATATATATATATATATATATATATATATACACATACATATCTTCATCATATATACACACACATACATACATACACACACACAAATTATATATATGTGTGTATGTATGTATGTGTGTGTGTGTGTGTGTGTGTGTGTGTATTATATTATATATATATATATATATATATATGTGTCTATATGTGTGTGTATAGCTTTGATCACTGAGTGCAAGGGAAAAATAATAAAATATAGTCTATAAGTTATTAAACAGTAAAACATTAACGTTTTAAGAAGTACAGGTACATTGAGCACTACTGAAGTGGTTGCGGGTAAACTACATTTTAAAGACGGTGTAACAGAACAGGTAAGTAGTACTAACAGCAGCTAAAATGTATATGGATCATCTCTCGGTAGTTGATCCCTTTTGAAAGGCACTACACGACGGCTGTGGTATAGAAATTACATTTTCTATGTGAACGTTCAAATGTGTGCCTCTGGTAATGTGCCTTACCGGCATTACCAGCAATTAAAGAAAATTAGTTTTGTGTCCTTTGCAGTGTTAAGAGAGAAAGGCTTTGGTTTGGGATAAAAGGAGAAAAGGTGTAAAGAAAGGAAAGTTGCCTTTTTCTTTTATATAGTATAGAGAGATGTGTTTGCTGACGATATGATCGCCTTTTGGGGACAGACGCAGTGGTCTTGTGTAGACTGGTGAGACGTCCCTGCCATTAATCGGTTGTGATGGCACTGTCAGTCCTCCACTCGTGTGCGTGTCCTCATAATCCGAGCTGACAACCTCATAATCGTATACGTTGAAAAGAAAGTGCGAATCGCCTTAATATTAGTTTGCAGCGGTGTAGAAAAGGGGTCCCGTGTTTGCACTTGTCTGGGCTATAGCTCAGGGGGAGGATGAAAAAAATTAAAAGTGCTCACTTTGACTTAAGGTAGAAGCGCAGTCAGCATCTCAAAGGCCGGCACAGCTATGCACGCGCGCCGGCTGCTCGACTTTCGCTGGGCAGGAGACCCCAGTTTTTGCAGACACGTTCAGGATATCAAAAGTCTCAGCGCTCTTTGGAGGTAACGTAACATGATTGACATTGTCATGAGTGTTGCTGTCATATATATGCCTGCCTGAATAAGTCACCCTCGCTTCGCTCTTACTTTTTTACCGTTCATTTAATCGTGGCTAGTGGCGGAAAAATTATAAAATGGAAGGAGGAATTTTCTGAGTATGGCTTTACCAAAACAATTATTGATGGCGAATCAATTATTCATAAAGCTTGAATTGGTGATCTGTTTTTCTGTGTTAACCTCATATTTTTTCATACTTCTTCTCAAACTAAGGTGGTGCGAGGGTAAAATGAATCGGGATGCGTTGATCAATGTAATCGGTGTACCAGGAAATCATGCATTGACAAAAGTTCCCCTTTGCTTGTAATGCAAAGTGTGATTAAATGCATTATTTTTTAACGCGTTATGGAGCACATGCATCGAAGCTTCTCAGCTGTGCTTGTGCTAAGAAAAGGAAACATTTTAAAAATAATGTAACACGGTTGTCAATGTAACCTTTTGTAAGTAGTGCCTGGAGGATTCAGTGTGGAGAAAATCTAGAGACAGCGTGTGTATTAACTTGTGGATTTTTCTGTGAGTATTTGGTGGCAGTGTGACGAAGTTGCTTTGGAAGATGGCGTTAGCCGCGGAGCTCAGCTAAGAGTGAAATGAGGTAAATGGGAGGGGAGATGATGACGTGACTCCCCCACCCGCCTTAACTGTCAATCCCCCACAAACACAGTCTCTCGGAATTTGCATAAGCACACCCCTTCACCTACAATTTTAACTTAGTTACAAAGTGATTAAAACTCTCGTTTTATATCCTGCGTCCTCTCATTAAACTTGTATCCCGCATTACCTGTGGGCATGTGAAACGCCAGCGGTAGCCTGTCTATGAACTTAATTTAAAGTTTAGGTTTACATCGTGCTTTCTTTCCGAGGTAGCAGCACTCATGAATATGGTAGTATATGTCACTCGCTCGCTTCTTATTGTTTCGCTGCCTTCTCAATTATATAATGCATGTTTTCTTAAGCGCTTTTTGGAGGTCTTCCTGGTTTTCTACGCACTTCGTTGACAGTCAGTTCACGTGATTACTTGGGAGGCGTGATGATGTCACACGAAACTCCGCCCCCCACGTCATTCCAGCTCAACTCCATTACAGTTAATGGAGAAAAATACCTTCCAGTTATGACCATTAGGCGTAGAATTTCGAAATGAAACCTGCCCATCTTTTGTAAGTAAGCTGTAAGGAATGAGCCTGCCAAATTTCAGCCTTCTACCTACACGGGAAGTTGGAGAATTAGTGAGTGAGTGAGTGAGTGAGTGAGTGAGTGAGGGCTTTGCCTTTTATTAGTATAGATTATTGGACAAAAGGCCAGTCTACTTGGTGGAGAAGGGTTTAAACCCTTAGATCTTCAGTTACCAGGAATACACAGCCTTTCCACAAACCCAATACAGTCATTAGAACACTCTGGACGAGAACAGGCCATTCGACCCAACAAAGCTTGCCAGTCCTCTTCACTTATTTCTTCCAAAAAAACATCAAGTCGAGTTTTGAAGGTCCCTAAAGTCTTACTGTCTACCATACTACTTGGTTGCTTATTCCAAGTGTCTATTGTTCTTTGTGTAAAGAAAAACTTTCTAATGTTTGTGCGAAATTTACTCTTAACAAGTTTCCAACTGTGTCCCCGTGTTCTTGATGAACTCATTTTAAAGTCACCGTCTTGATCCACTGGACTAATTCACTTTATAATTTGAAACACTTCACTCAGGTCTCCTCTTCATCTCCTGTAAAGGCTCAGCTCTTTTAATCTTTCCTCATAACTCAACCCCTGTAGCCCTGAATCAGCCAAGTTGCTCATCTCTGGACCTTCTCTTGTGCTGCTATGTCCTTTTTTGTAGCCTGGAGACCAAAACTGCACACAGGACTCCAGATGAGGCCTCACCAGTGTGTTATAAAGCCTGAGCAGAACCTCCTGTGACTTGTACTCCACACATCAAGGCGCTATATAATCTGACATTCTGTTAGCCTTCTTAATGGCTTCTGGACACTGTCTGACAGTTGATAGTGACAAGTCCGCTACAACTCCTAAATCCTTCTCATAAGGTGGATACTCAATTTCAGACCTCCAATTGTGAATTAAAACCTAACAAGACCTAAACCTAATGTAAGTGTTAGGCTCAGCTCTTTAATCTTTCCTCATATTTCATCCCCCGTAGTCCTGAATCAGCCTATTCGCTCTTCTCTGGACCTTTTCTTGTGCTGATATGTCCTTTTTGTTGCCTGGAGACCAAAACTGCACTCAGGACTCCAGATGAGGCCTCACCAGTGTGTCATAAAACTTGAGCAGAACCTCCTGTGACTTGTACTCCACACATCAAGGCGCTATATAACCTGACATTCTGTTAGCCTTCTTAATGGCTTCTGAACACTGTCCGGGACTTGATAGTCCACTGCGACTCCTAAATCCTTCTCATAAGGTGGACTCTCGATTTTCCGACCGCCCATTGTGTATTCAAACCTCACATTTCTACTTCCTATGTGTAATTCTTTACATTTACTGACAATAAATTTCATCTGCCACAAATCTGTCCAAGTCCTTCTGTGATGATATAACGGATTCCAAATTATCTGCTAATCCACCTATCTTGGTATCATCTGCAAACTTAACCAGCTTGTTACTTATATTCCTATCTAAATCATTTCTACTGTATATATTAAAAATAGCAGTGGCCCTAGCACTGACCCCTGTGGAGCACCGCTCCACTCCACACCACACCAGTCAGTCCTGAAAGATTATAGATGTGTGTTTGATGAGAGTTTGGGCAAATTTAAGGGTGCACCAGTTGTTTTTCAGTTGGACCCCAATGTAGCACCCATACGTTTCAAACCAAGACCTGTTGCTTTTGTTCTCCGCCCCAAAATAGAAGTAGAGCTTGACCGTCTAGTAAAGCAGGGTGCACTACTGTAGTTTCAGTAACTCATCCCATTTGGGCCACTCCTATTGTTCTTGTATTAAAACCGAATGGGTGAGGTTCGAATATGTGCTGATTACAAATCCACAATTAATAAGGCATTACAGGAGCACCCATAGCAGATTCTATCCATCAATCAGATGCTTACTACTGTGAGAGATGGCTGGCAGTTTATCCCGGCCAACACCCCCACGCCGCTAGATGGAGTCCTCCCTGCAACATGGAGGTGCCCTGAATTCCCGCAGCGCATCATGGACAATAGAGTTCGGCTTCACAGCCCAGCTGGATACCGTAGGGGCCTCCTGGGGACACTGCAGGGAGGCACAAGTGTTTCTATTATAGCCTAGTCACGGGGACGGAAGTACTTCCGGGCCGAAGGAAAAGAAGAGTTTCTATCTGACCCAGAAGTGCTATGGAAGCACATGGACTAAAGGACAGAAGCACTTCCGGGTCAAGGACTATAAAAGGACTATGGGAAACCCAGCAAGCTGAGCCGGAGTTGGGAGGGAGAGTGACAGAGCTGATGGGTGGAGAGGATGATTTATTGTGATTATTATTATTGTGTATCGTGGAGGTGGAGGTGCACATTATTACAGAAATTAAATTCATTTCTTATATTTTACCTGGTGTCTGGACGTGTTGGCTGTGGGTTTGGAGGAGCGACAGCGCCCTCTCCTGTCACACTACATTAGCAGAAGGAAGAGTTTTTGCAAAACTAGACCTGGCACAAGCGCTTCAACAATTATTAGTGGATGATGCAGCTGCAGACGCACAGACCATAATTACTCACAAAGGTGCACTCAGAGTTACTCGCCTGCAGTATGGGGTTTGTATTGCTCCTGGGATTTTTCAGAAATTGATGGACGACCTCCTTTTAATTGGAGCAGAGACTGTGCAAGCCTTAGCACAACGATTTGCCAATGTAGACATCAGGCTAAAAAAAGACAAATGTGTGTTTGGTGTACCAAGTGTAGAGTTCCTAGGGTTCAGAGTTGATGCCAAGGGAATTCAGCCAACTACCACAAATTTTATAGCGATCCATGAGGCTCCAACGTCAAGTAATAAACAGGAGCTGCAAGCATTTCTGGGACTTCTAAACTTTTATCATTCATTTCTACTGTAAAAGATAAGGCCACTGTGGCAGAGCCACTTCACCGACTGCTGGATAAAAATGGTGTTTGGAAATGGGACGACACCCACGGGCGAGCTTTCAATGAAGTAAAAAAGTTGTGATCATCAGATAGTATTCTAGTGCATTATGACTTGGAGAAACCACTAAACCTCACCTGTGATGGAGTAGCAGCTCTTCTGAGCCACACAGTAAGCTCCAATTCAGATTACTCGAGGACTATGACCAATACAGACAGAAATAAATGATTCACAAGTTGATAAAGAAGCACTGGCTATCATTGCAGGAGTTAAAACATGTCATGAGTACCTGTATGGTAGGAGTTTTACAATCATTACAGACCACAAACCATTATTGGGGCCGTTTAAAGGAAATGGGCTTACGCCACAAATAATTGCACCTCGCATGCTCAGGTTGTCGTTACTGTTAAATACACATGACTGTGAACTTGAAAAGAAATTACTAATGTGGACGCATTAAGCCGTTTACCCCTCAGGATCCCAGAACTTGAAATTCCTCCAGTATCGGAAGTTCTTATGCAGATTCCCCCTTGCAGGCATCTGATATCGCATGCACGAGGACAGCAGATCCAGTGTTAGCCCGGGTACTGAACTGGGTGTGGAAGGGGATGGCCGAAGGAAAAATTAGGGGAGGACTTGAAGCCATTTGAAAGGCGTCATCATGAGCTGTCTTCACACAGGGGATGTCTTCTATGGGGAAACAGAGTAATGATTCCACAGAAGGCACAAACCTTAGTGCTCACTGCTCTACACGAAGGTCATCCTGGTATGGTGAATATGAAGGCTCTTGCCAGAAGCTATGTGTGGTGGCCCAAAATGGATGAACAAATACAACGATGGGTAGCTAGCTGTACTTCATGTCAAACTACACGGCATGCTCCAGCCAAAACTGTTAGTCAGCCATTGGAGGTATCCAAGAACCCATGGTCTCGACTGTACGTTTGACCTTATCAAAGACAAACCTTTTTTCTCGTTGTTGATTCCTTCTCAAAGTGGTTAGAGGTCGGCCCTGTTCTTGCTGCAACAACAGCTGCGGTCATTCAGATATTGAGAATGTTGTTTGCCAGATATGGACTTCTGGATACAATTGTGTCTGATAATGGTGCACAGTTTACTTCGGATGAGTTCCAGGCATTCTTGGGGCGTAATCTCATAAATCATATCAAGTGTGGAGGCTGCCCAGACACAGACAGGTAGACACGTTCATGTCACCCACAACACATTTATTTAAGTGCTCCATGTTTACAAATAGTCAATAGTGCTCACAAACCCCACAAATCCCCAAAGTCATGGCCACAACACCAATGCCTTGCATCTTCAGGCCGCCTCCTTTCTCCACCAGGGCCTGGTCTTTCTCCTCCCGACTCCAGCCATCATATGAAGGGAGGCGGCCCCTTTTATAGCCACCCAGATGTGAACCAGGTGGTTCCCGGCAATCTCCCACCGACACGCCCCAGTTTGGTGGAAGTGTATCCGGAAGCACTCTGGGTGTCCCCAGTCTTCTTCCCCCCAGCACTTCCGAATGTGGCAGAAGTGCTGAGGTCCAGGGCTCTCTAGGCACAGAGGTGCCCCCTGGCGGCGACCACGGGCCCCTACAGGATGGAGCTTCAAAGCTCTGTACCTGTGGCCCACAAAGGTACCACAGCCACAAAGGTAGACAGCTCCACTTCACCCATGTTCAAACAGCCACGCTGAATGCATGGTGCAAACTATAAAGAGGCAGTTAAAACAATTGTGGTTGGAGACTGGCATCTTAGACTGTCAAAGTTCCTGCTGCAACAGCATGTAACTCCTTGTTCCAGTATGGGATACAGTCCAGCAAAAACAGATAGATAGATAGGCACTATATAATAGATAGATAGATAGATATGAAAGGCACTATATAACAAGACAGAGAGATAGATAGATAGATAGATAGATATGAAAGGCACTATATAATATGATAGATAGATAGGTAGTTTATAATATGATAGATAGATAGATAGATAGATAGGCACTATATATAGATAGATAGATAGATAGATAGATAGGCACTATATAATATGATAGATAGATAGATAGTGTCAGGGATGCCAGGGGCAACGATCCGGCCGGGATGCCGTGAGGGACCGGAAGAGGGTCAGAGCCCACCCTGGATTGCTTTGGGTACAGGGCATGGAAGCTCTACCCTGTAGGGGCCGGTGGCCACCACCAGGAGGCGCCCCAATGCCTTGGGGACCTGTTTCCCCAGCACTTCCGCCACACCAGGAAGTGCTAGGGGGAAGATTTAGGACGGCACCCGGAGAGCTGCCGGGAGGACAGCCGGCACTTCCGCCACGCTGGGGCGTGGCCAGAGGAGGAATGCCGGGAACACCTGGGGCTCATCCGGGGACTGTTTAAAAGGGGCCATCTCCATTCATTCAGTGCTAGAGTTGGGTGGAAGGAGGACAAGGCACGAGGAGGTGTGGAGGCGGCCCGAAGAGAAGGCATTGAGTGGCCAGGACTGTGAACTGGGGTTTGTGCACTAACGTGACTGTGTCTGAGTGACATAATTATTATAAATAGTCTGTAAATAAACGTGTGGTGGTGATTAAGAACATGTCCGCCTGTCTGTGTCCGGGTTGGCTCCAAAATAGATAGATAGATAGATTGATGGTGGCACAGTGGCGCAGTGGGTAGCGCTGCTGCCTCACAGTTAGGAGACCCGGGTTCACTTGCTGGGTCCTCCCTGTGTGGAGTTTGCATGTTCTCCCCGTGTCTGCCTGGGTTTCCTCCCACAGTCCAAAGACATGCAGGTCAGGTGGATTGGCGATCCTAAATTGTGCTTGGTGTGTGTGTGTGTCTATGTGCCCTGTGGTGGGCTGGCGCCCTTCCTGGGGTTTGTTTCCTGCCTTGTGCCCTGTGTTGGCTGGGATTGGCTCCAGCCGATGCCCATGACCCTGTGTTAGGATATAGTGGGTTGGATAATGGATGGAAAGATAAATAGATACTTTATTAACCCCTAAAGGGAAATTCACATACTCCGGCAGCAGCATACTGATGAAAACAATATTAATTAAATAGTGATAAAAATGCAGTGCAAGTTAAAAAATGCAAAGTGTAGAGTGCGGCAGGTATAACAGACAATAAATTTGTATAATGTTAATGTTAACGTTTCTGACGCTCAGGCACCCTTTTTACCCAAGAGGTTGGAGAGGGTGCCATCTTATAAACTGGCATCAGATTTACAATCATTTACTGTCTTACTCTAGGTGATTTCAGAAATGGCTCTGGCACTCTTTGCATTGTGGTGCAAAAACATAAAATGGATGAATGAGTCGACGAGTCAGTGAATGAGTGAGCGAGTGTGATGTGCCATGGTGGGTCTGATTGCCACCCCACCCAGGGTTGGTTTCTGACTTGTTCCTGGTGCTGCAGAGTTTGGCTCAGGCTCCCTTCTACCCTGTAATGGGCAAAGCTGTACAGTAAATGGATGGAGACTCGAATGGATGAGTTTTGTGATGGACTGGCGTCCCATCCAGGGTTGGTTTCTGTCTTTGATCCTGATGATAAGCCCTGATATGCAAAACCCAAACTCTGAATGAGCCCCCACTGCACTTTGGTGAAAACCTCAATCATAAAATGGATGGATGGATGAGTAACTAAATCAGTGAGTGTGATGCACCATGACCTGAGATCACATCCAGGGTTTGTGTATCGCCTCTGATACTGAGGGACAGGCTCAGGCCTCCATTTACCTTGTAATGGAAAAAAGCTAGTCAGTAAATGGATGAAGGTATAAGTGTGTGGGATTTGCCATGGACTGGCTTTCCAACCAGTGGTGATTCCTGTCTTGATCTTGATCATTCCAGGATGAGCCTTGGCACCCTGTTGTATTGTGGTGGGAAACAAAATGGATGGATGAGTAGAGGAGTAAGTGAATGAGTGCATGTGATGTGCCATGGAAGGATTGCCATCCCATCTAGAGTTCTTGACTTGATCCTGATGCTGCCGAGAGACGTCCAGGCTCTCTTCTACCCTGTAATAGAAAAAAATTAAATCGGAAACACATGGAAACACAAGAGAGTCGGATGTGCCATGTACTGGCTTCACTACCAGGATTGGTTCCTGTCTTGATCTTGATAATGTCCAAGAGAAGCTCTAGCAACTTATTGTACTGTGATAGAAAACCTCAGTCATATAATGGATGGATGGAGAGATGGAATAATGGATAGAGAGGGGTGACTACGTGAATAAGTGAGTGTGACATACAATGGAACGGCATCCCATTTATATTTCCTCTATTTCCTCTGACACTGCAGGACAAGTCTCTCTTTTCTTACTCTATAATGGAAAAAGATATTCAAAAAATGGATGGAGGGAGGGAGGGAGGGACGGATGGATGGAGTGGTGAGCCAGTGAATAAGTGAGAGTGTTGTAAACTGGAATGGCATCCCATCTACTGTAAGGTTCCTCTGTTTCCCCGAATACTGCAGGACAAGCCTCTCTTTTCTTACCCTGTAATGGAAAAAGATTTTCAAAGAATGGATGAGCGGACGGAATAATGAATGGATGGATGGATGACTAAGTGAGTGTGACGTACAATGGAATGGCATCCCATTTAGGGTTCCTCTGTTTCCCCGAATACTGCAGGACAAGTCTCTCTTTTCTTACCCTGTAATGGAAAAAGTTATTCAAAGAATGGATGGAGGGATGGAAGGAGGAAGGGAGGGAGGAGTGAGTAAGTGAATAAGTGAGAGTGTTGTAAAGTGGAATGGCATCCCATTTAGGGTTCCTCTATTTCATCTGATACTGTAGGACGTCTCTATTTTCTTACCCTGTAATGGAAAAAGATATTCAAAAAATGGATGGATGGATGGATGAATGGAATAATGGATGGATGGATGACTAAGTGAATAAATAAGAGTGTTGTAAAGTAGAATGTCATCCCATTTAGGGTTCATCTATTTCCTCTGATACTGTTGGACAAGTATTTCCTTTTTACCCTATAATAGAAAAAGATATTTATAAAATGGATGGTAGGGAGGAATGGATGGAGGGTTGGATGGAAGGGTGAGTCAGCAAATAAGAGAGAGTGTTGTAAAGTAGAATGGGATCCCATTTAAGGTTCCTCTATTTCCTCTGATACTGTAGGACGTCTCTCTTTTCTTACCCTGTAATGGAAAAAGATATTCAAAAAATGGATGGATGGATGGATGAATGGAATAATGGATGGATGGATGACTAAGTGAATAAATAAGAGTGTTGTAAAGTGGAATAGCATCCCATTTATGGTTCCTCTGTTTCCCCAAATACTGTAGGACAAGTCTCTCTTTTCTTACCCTATAATGGAAAAAGTTATTCAAAGAATGGATGGAGGGATGGAAGGAGGAAGGGAGGGAGGAGTGAGTAAGTGAATAAGTGAGAGTGTTGTAAAGTGGAATGGCATCCCATTTAGGGTTCCTCTATTTCCTCTGACACTGCAGGACAAGTCTCTCTCTTTGTTACCCTATAATAGAAAACGTTATTCATAAAATGGCTGGCTGGCTGAGTGTTCTCTCTAATGGGCTGCCTTCCCATCCCAAATCGGTTCCCGCCTCCTGTGTGATTCTTCCAATTGAAGCCGTGATGTTCTACCATACTGTAATGGAAACAGCCAATCAGAAAAGAGTTGGCATAGACAGATCCACTGGGCTTGCACCTGCTGTTGTAGTGTTGTGAATGTTTTTAATTAAATGACTGATTGACTGATTGATTGCCTGACTGACCAATGGCAAGCCGTTTTATGAATGTGTCACATCATTTAAATGGAACATGAGGAGGTCAGGTAAGGATCCAAGTAACGATTGTATGTTCTTCTGAACTTGGGTCTCTGGCCTCCCTTGCCATAGCAGCACTGTCCCCGTTCCTTGTCACAAGTCCAGATGTCACCATTTGACGACAGCTGGGATGAAATTAATTTGAAATGTTAAACAAATGGGGAGGAGAATTAAGAAGAAAATTGTTCAATTGGGATTGAACCCAAGTGACAACAGCCCACCTTCTCACAGATTGGCACTCCATCCAGGTTTGGTTCCTGCTTTTCACCCAGTGCAGCCTGGGTAGGTTCTGGACCTAGCAAATGGACAAAGGGGACAGATTAGTGAGAGACACCTGGCAAGAATACAGAAACTCAGAACACCAGGACATCAATTCTGAACAAGGCAGCCTGGCCATTTTCTGAGCCCACTCCTTCCACTGCAGGGTGGTGCTGCTGCTTAATAACGGAGCTGTGGCCTGCCAGAACTGGTCACGTGGCCATTTTGAAACTCTACCGCTGACTTGTCTGCTCTTGAAGTTTCAGCACCTTCTTCTCTCTCTGAAACCACACTCGTGTGTGTCGACTGCTCAGCAACAGCAATTCATTGCAACGGCTTCCTGCACTTCAGCAAAAAACCACACTGATAAACCACAGGCTGCCAACGGACGTGTAGAGCATTAGAAGATAAACCTTTTGGTAGGCTGAACCTGTGAACACAAGTGAAGAGGCATGGCGGGTTCAAGTAAGATGGTGCAATGAAATTAAAAGGCATCCGTTTTGTGCATTGGAGCCTCGTGGGGTTACAAAAGCCAAGCCCACCTTGGGTGAGATCCCCATTCATACAGGAGGGCACCTGACCTGCACGTCTTTACAATGTGAACACGAGGAACGATCGACACAAACCCAGATACCGTCTGGATTGTGTTGAAGGTGATCTTGTTGGCTCCACCTCGAGGGTACCAGCCAGGCACCGCGCTTGTAATGATGGAGCAGTAAGGCATTAATCAAAAAACTGGAGTCACGGGGAGAGACCACAGAGCAGCAGTGCCACTTTGCCACCCACTCTCGGGCAATTCATCCACTTTCTTAACCCCCAAGTTCAGTAGAAAGCCAGAAGCCCCTAACAGTACTAGGGTGATGTTACCGAGAGCCACAACTGGAAAATGCCACAGCGGGATACTTCAGTCATTTTCCAATCCAAGTTTAGGGTTGTAAGAAACTGGCAATATCAGAAACAAGGCAGGAACCTGCCCTGGATATAAGGTGCCAGTCCATCACAGGGCACATCATTCTGAGTCGTCAAATAAAATGAATAAACATTGGAGAAAAATGGAGATGACACGGGCACAAGGGAGTCATGCAAACTCCACACAGACACAGCTACTTCATGACGTCGGGCATCAGGGCCTTCACCCTGGTCTGGTCACAACATGTGTGCAGTTTGCATGTTCTTCCTGTGGCCATAGCAGTTTTTCCTCCGACATCTTGAAGATACGGTGCCTTTAGAGGGTCTTCAGGGCATTCATTTAAAACGTCAAAGTGGCAGAGAGAAGAATAAAGCAGGAGACTGGCTAATCAGTGACGTGAACATCCATGACTGAGGGCGCCTTCTCATAAACTGGTGGGCGTCTGTGAGGGGTGTTGTCTGTGTTTTATTTTTCTTTATTAGTCTTTGTCATTCTCTATGTGGCAAACGCTTCTGAAGATGCAGCTGAAGAGGTCAGACAGTCAGTTTTTTTTTAACCCGTTCCTTAACAGTATTATCCATACAAGGTATGACAAGGACAAAACTATTCTTTTAGTCTTGATTGTTGTCTAAAGGTGGCTTTTACAGCCACGCTATTCAAATTGTCACAGCCTTTGTAACACCGGTCAGTGACGTATTTGTTCGCATCTGTCAAAGTGAACTTCGTGTGGCAGCAGCTCCTTCAGGTCTATCAGAATTATGGATGTCCATTGGAAGCATTGCAGCAGTGATCAATATGTCCCATCAAGCGTGCATGTTCTCCCTGTGCTCATGGGGGTTTTTCCTCCAACATCTTGAAGATACGGTGCCTTCAGAGGGTCTTCGGGACATTCATTTAAAATATCAAAGAGTCTGACAGAGCAGAATAAAGCAGGAGACTGGCTAATCAGCAATATGAATTTCCTAGACCGAGGGTGCCTGAGGGGGGCGTCTGTGAGGGGCGTTTTTGGTGTTTTGTCTTCCTTCATTTTCTATGTGGCAAACGCTGCTGAAGAAGTCACATGATCAGTTGCTGGTTTTTTGTTTAACGGGTTAAAACAAATGGATCATGTGACATCTTCAGCTCCATCTTCAGAAGTGTTTGCCACACAGAGAATGCCAAAGACTAATAAAGAAAGATAAAACACCGAAAACACCCCACACAGATGGAACTGAAGAGGTCACATGATCATTTTTTAACCCTTTCTTTAACTGTATTATCCATACAAGATATAAGGTATGACAAGGCCTCAGCTATTCCATTAGTCTTGATTGTTGTAGACAGGTGGGTTTTACAGCCACGTTATTCAGATTGTCTCAGCCTTTATAACACCAGGCAGTGACGTATCTGTTCTCATCTGTCAAAGTGAACTTCATGTGGCAGCCGCTCCTTCAGGTCTATCAGAATAACGGATGTCAATTGGAAGCATTGCAATGGAGATCAACGTGTCCCATCAAGTCTATATGTTCTCCCTGTGTCCCTGGGAGATTACCTCCAACATCTTGAAGATACAGAAACTGTCAGACCCCCCCGTTACTCATTTCATATTTTGTTATGATGCATGCCTTGTGCTGAAATTATTTAAATTCTTTTTTTTTCTCCTATCATGTAATACCCCAGAATGACAACTCAAAAACAGGACTTGAGGAATTTTTGCAAATTAATTCACAATAAAAAATGAAATATCTCATTGAGACAAGTATTCAGACCCTATACTCTGTATTCAGTTGGCAGCCATTCCAGTCCTGGAGTCTTGTGGGGTCTGACGTGATGAGCTTTACTCACCTGCGTTTGGGGCCTTCCTGACCTTCTTCTCATCTTGTCCTCTCCAGCTCTGTCAGGTTGGGTGGAGACCACCAGTGTTCGGCTATCTTCTAGTCTCTCAGGAGATGTTCAGTTGAGTTCAAGTCCACCTTTGGGGTCTTATGGGGTCTGATGTGACGAGCTTCTCTCACCTGGGTTTGGGGCCTTCCTGCCTTCTTCTCATCTGGTCCTCTCCAGCTCTGTCAGGTTGGGTGGAGACCACCAGTGGTTGGCTGTCTTTAAGTCTCTCCAGAGATGTTCAGTTGAGTTCAAGTCCATCTTTGGGGTATTCTGGGGTCTGATGTGACGAGCTTCACTCACCTGGGTTTGGGGCCTTCCTGGGTTCTCCTTGTCGTTCCTCTCCAGCTCTATCAGGTTAGGTGGCTTCTTCTTGTCCAATCCTCTCCAGCTCTTTCAGGTTATGTGGAGACCACCAGTACACTGCTATCTTCAGGCCCCTCTGGGGATACTCGACTAGGCTTCAAGTCTACCTTTGGGGTCTTCTGGAGTCTGATGTGCTTCAAACACCTGGGTTTGGGGCCTTCTTGCCCTTCTTCTCACCAACTCCTCTCCAGCTCTGTCAGGTTGGGTGGAGAGCACCAGTGGTCATCTATCTTCAGGTCCCTCTGGAGATACTAAATTGGAACGTCTTCAGAGTTGTCCCTAAGCCACTCCTGTCTTGTCTTTGCTTTGCCCTGTTGGTAGGTGAACCTTTGGCCCACTTTGAGTTACCAAGTGCTCTGGAGTGGATTTTCATTAACATTTTGGTGGCGGGAGTTGACTTTTATCGACTGGGTGAACGTAATCAAATGTAACCGTTGACAAAACTTGCTGTAATGTTACAGGTCGACTCTTTTTGCTAGAAGGAAAGTTAGCTTCATTGATCTGACCTCAAATCCCTGAGCATGTGTGAGGAGCGCAGGTTAAACGACATCTAAAATGGCATTGGAATCTGGTGAATGCGGAAAACAAAATACACTGAGGACAACGTTTTAGTGTCTTATGATTTGGACTCTGACTTATTGAACTCTGATTTTGATGCAAGTGATCTGGAGATCCAAAACGAAAGTCAGGTACCTACATCAGCTGATCGTAGTGCTGAACAAAAGACGCACCTCCGACAACATTCACCCTGGAAGGACCACACCGACTACACATGACACACATATTTGTAGGGGAGATTCCAAAGGACTGGAAAATGGTGAATATTATCCTGTTATACAAAAAGGGTGACAGGGCAGATCCAAGCAACTGTAGGCCAGTAAGCTTCATGTGCATCACAGGAAAATTAATGGAAGGAATTATTAAGGATAAGATTGAGCAACACATGGCAAGGACAGGAGTTATTAGGAACAGTCAGCATGGGGTCAGAAGAGGGAGGTTGTGTTTTACTAACATGCTGGAATTCTATGAGGAAGCAACAAAAGGATACAACCAAAGTGGAGCAGATGAGATTAGTGATCTGGGCTTTCAGAAAGCATTTGATAAGGTGCCACATGAGAGGGTGGGCATCAGACTAAAAGAAGTGGAAGTTCAGGGTGTGGTCTGTAGATGGGTGCAGAACTGGCTCAGACACAGGAAGCAGAGGGTTATGGTGTGAGGAACCTCATCAGAATTGCGTGATGTTAGGAGATGTTCACAAGACTGAGTCTAAAACAGAACTGATCATTCAGAGGTAAGATGGAGGTTTTAAGGGCTTGGGAAGGGAATGATGTCATCTAGTCCGGAACCGGAAGTGACATCATCAGAGGTGCCAGAGCTAGAAGTGATGTCATCAGAGGCGCCGGAATCTGGTGAGATTTACTGGGAATGGTCTGCAAGAAACCGAGAGAGACAGTCAGCACACCGTGCCACCCCCTGGTCTGGTGTAGTATTACAGTTCCCCAGGCCCTTTTGCTGTCTCCTAAATGCATGTGTGTGACAATATATATATATGTATTGTGATAAACCCAGGGCGTCAGTAGGCACCAAACCCCAACATGATCACAAAAACACAGTCCTTTATGAAAAATAAATGAAGGTTTTATTTAAATACCTCCAAAAGTATTACCAATATGCACAAAACACTGGTGTTTTTCTCTCCACAGTATGTTCTCTCACCACCGCACTGCCCACCTCCATTCGAGTATTGCCTCCTTACCATTCAGCTCAGACTCACCTAAATATGGGAGTGCAGTCCCTTTTATTACTGTCCAGTGCCAGGGCGGTTGTCCAATGTAAGTACTCCCGGGTCACACAGAAGTCTATCATTTGAGTAGGGAACTTGTTTCCCTGGAACGCTCTCTGGCGGCACCCCGTGATTCCAGCAGGGCTACCCTGCCAGACTACATTTCCCAGCATGCCTTGCTGGCTTCCCACTGGTTGGGGATATCCGGGACTGCTGCCATGTAGCGTGCTGGGGGAATAACAGTTCCCTAGTGATCTCTCTGCTTCTATAGGGGCTGTCCGTCCATTTCTTCCTTCTGGGTCTGCTTCCTTTCCTGGCCGGGATGTCCATCCAGCCCATGAGGCATCTACAGTATATATATATATTGTAGCGGACGGCTAGGGGTGGTACCCAGCTGGGACGCCCAGGAGGACCGGAGGAGGGCTTATGCCTCCTCCAGACCACGAGGGGACGACCGACCTGGTTGCACTGGGGGCCACGGGTGCAGAGTTTGGAAGCTCAACCCTGTAGGGGCCCGTGGTCACCGCCAGGGGGCGCCCCAATGCCCTGGACCTGGACCTCAGCACTTCCGCCACACCAGGAAGTGCTGGGGGGAAGAGAAGCAGGGACACCCAGAGTGCTTCTGGGAGCACATCCGAGTGTGGATAAAAGGGGACGCCTCCCTTCATTCGAAGCTGGAGTCGAGTGAGGAGAGGACGAAGCAAGAGAAGCAAAAGTGGAGGTGGCCCGAAGAAGGAGAAAGGCAGAGTGTGTGAGAGGCTTGGACTTTGGGGACTTGTGGGGTTTGTGGTGCACTTTAATAACTTTGTACATATTGTAAATAAACGTGTGGTGGTGCATAATAACATGTCTACCTGTTTGTGTCCAGGGCTCGTTCCACAATCTGGACCCACCTCTTCCTGTCTGTATATGTGATAACCAGTCACCTGAGAAGATTCCAGTCTGAGGAAGACTTGATTTGCGCTTAACACAAGTTTTCATGTATTATTCATACAATTGGTTTGTCGCCAGGTGCCCCGGTACTTTGACTTTGTCTCGTCTTGTTATTACAGTAGGCGGCACACAGGATGGATGGACATCCTGGCAAAGATTTGGGAAGATACCTTACTCGGACGTGAAGCCCCAAGTAGACTGAAAGGCATCTCCCGGCTGAGAGAGGGAAGGATGTCGTTACCCAGACAAAGCTCCTCAAATGGATGGACAGACATCCCAACTAATGGAGAAAATGGTTCCTTACCCGGGCGTGAAGCCCCAGATAAAGGGACAGGCATCCCAAATGTAAATATCTATAGCACCATCCCTGGCCAGGATAGAAAAAGAGGTCAGGGAAGGACTGTCTTGGTGGGATGTTTTTTCCCTCCAGTAACTAGATGGCAGCAGCCCTCGATAATGACACCCATTCAGGAATGCTGGGAATTGTAGTCCCTGCTGAGGTCTGTGAGTGCCACAAAGAGGGCGCTGCAGGGAGATGTACTTCCTGTTATGTGGGACTTCCATGTGACCCAAAAGTAACTTCCAGCCGGCAACAACTCTGGCACCGGAAGTACTCTCAGGTCCTCAATAAAAGGGGCTACACTCCCTTTTCTAGGCGAGTCGGAGCTGAGAGGGAGAAAGGAAGGCAACACTCGACTGGAGGAAGGCAGTGGGGTGGTGAGACAGAGAGGAGAGACCACTTGTGGTTTTTTATCTGGCTTGTGTAAACAAGGTATTTGTGTATTAAACATCCTGTATTTGAACCTGGCACGGTCTTGTGTGTTTGGGGTTTGGGGCTCTCTGGCGCCCCCTTGCCTGCACATTATATATATATATATATATATATATATATATATATATATATATATATATATATATATATACTAGCAAAATACTCGCGCTTCGCAGCGGCCAAGTACTGCATTAAAATTTTTATTAAGAAGAAAAGTAAACCTTTTTAAACTGAGGGAAAATATACCAATAATTATTTGTTAAGGATCTCTTTGTATACCACATTGTGAGTTCGGCCCTCCGGTTGTAATATGACCAGGCTGTGCGCTGAGCTTACTCTTGAGCATGTAACGTACAGTTGGCCATGTGAACAGTAATCTTGTCTCAAATCTCACAGCTTGGATTGCTGCTGCTGGTTTGAGTTTCATGGTTTGTTTCAATTACGACAGTATTTGCAGGATTTGTTGTGTTGAAGTGACATTCGGCATCTGTCAAGTGTTGTAAGCACGCAACCGGTTTCATCGATAAAATCACATCCAGCTTTTGAGAGTTTAAACATTCATAAACATCAAAGTGTCCACTACTGAAATTGTCACCTGTGAATCTAAGATGTTTAAGAGGCGTTGGCGGTTGTCGAAAGGTGTAAAATATTTGGCCATTTCGGTACACTTGAAAGCGACAACCGAACAATTCAGCGGCAGCCATCACCTCACATGCAGAACCATAGGTGAAGGGCTTAAGCATTTCACTCTTCTAGTGCTCCTGTGTAGTCTAATTATCTCCTGTACCGTCATCAGTCCACACCTTGAACCTGTCCCAGTCATTCAATACATAAGACACAATGTTCCTCCGGATATCAAGAGTGAGCCTGATATGGCCGTGCAATATGTAACACAGAGAATGGAAAAGTCAGGCGCCATCTCCAGGCATGGAAACCACTCAGTAAGTGACAGTTCTTTGATCGATGGTGATCACCTCGATAGACATGGTAATGGGGGTACGGTTGGAATGATAAAGGAAATGGGTACCTGAACAATGTAAAGTAAGTCTAAAATACCTACACAATAACTATAATTGTAATAAACAAACAATAAAACAGCGGAGAAGCCATGGATTAAATAAAAAGGCTGTAGTTATCAGCAGGGAGACGTGAATCCCGTGGCGAAGCAAGGAAGGGAATGTAGAGACTGTAGCGACGGACTGCCTTATATAGGCAGGCAGCCAACAACGTGGGAGGCGTTGGGATGGGGGACCCAACGCCGCCTCACATGGTGACCGAGCTGCAGGCTATGGACGTATATATGTACGTAAGTAGGATTCAGTTAGCGTTGGGAACCCGCGTACCAAATTTCTTGAAGATGGGCCCATAAGTAACAAAGACTGTTGAAAAGTTCAATATGGCGTCCGAAAGTCGCATCATACCACCGAAATAAGTACGTATATATTGGTTTCGGTTAGCTCAGGGAAGCCGCCTATCAAATTTCGAGAAGATGGGGCCATAAATAAGAAAGTTCAACATGGCGGACGTTGTTGACCGTTATGACCATTATGCGTAGAATTTCGAAATGAAACCTGCTAAACTTTTGTAAGTAAGCTGTAAATAAAATAGCCGTTCTATATTAAAAACATGATAGCAATATTAGAGTTTAGTGCAATCCATCCACAAAGTCCGTTAAACTTTATTTCCGTGGTGAAAGGGTTACAACTTACAAAATAAGAAATAACAATTAGAAGAGAAAACTACAGTAACTCGAGTCCTTTTCCTTCACTCTTTGACACGTTTCTGAAGAAGAAGAAAAGATTTCAAAAAGAGAGAAGAAAAAATAAGCCAAAATCCTGCTCACCTGTCATGTGCCACTTCCACCATTAGGGGGCAATAGTGAGTACTGTACACGCCCTTCTCTCCCGTAAGAAGCACTGACAGCAGACACAAAGCAAAAAGACCACCTCTACTGTCTGTTATCCTGTGTGGTCGAGTAACGAGAAAGGGGCCAACGCCAAGGAAAATGTTGAGGCACCAGGTCGGTCACCCCATTTAATACTGAGAAACAAAAGAGGTGCACGGTGGTTCAGAATGACAAACCAAAAATGCAATTACAGGCTTTGTGTGAATAGCTAGGCTGAGCAGGGCTGGCTTGGTGGAGTTCCGTCTGGTGGTCGTCCCACACCCAAAATGAGTCGCTTCCTTCTGCAGATGCCTGACTGTTATAGGAAGGGGGCGGGGCCAGTTTCCTTTACTGGGCACTGTGCTGTGGAGAAAGAAAGAGAGACAATATAATTATCCACAGCGCCCCCTCTTGTCCCAGAGTGGTATTGCATTACCTCAGAAAAGTCCAGAAGTGAGTGCATTGTGGTGATGTTTCAGATCATCAAGGGGAACAGTCCCACCACGCTCTGACAATCACGATTTATCCTCCAAGGGGTTCCCTGATGGGTCACGAAGAAACTTATATGGGAAAGTGTGTGTCACACCTTCAAAAACGAGGAGAAACACCACTATGGAGATATCTAATTATGGATTGTGTGTTTGCCACCAGCGGGATACCTCTTTCTTGGTAGGACCAGGGGAACAAGTGTGGACAAAGCATTACCTCCCCCGGAACACTAGATGGCAGACCCGCTGGGTGGCAGAAGTGCCCTGGACTCCAGCTGGGCTTCATGGGAGATGGAGTTGGATACAGCCCTGTTGAGATCTGGGGGTGTCACCCAGGGGTACTGTAGCTATTCCTGAGCATGTGTGGGCGGTGCCTTATATAAGGGGGCCAGCGGACATTACTCAGGGAGCCAGAGCCGGGAGGAGGGAGACAAAGCTTGCTGAGGAGGAGGAGTGGAGGAGAAGTGAAAGAGAAGAAGGAAAGTAATTGATTTATTGTGCGCTGTGCTTAGGACTGTGTGTTGTACTTGTGGGAATGAGGAAGACGTCGCCCACAAATGAAGAAACAAATTAAAAAACACTTGTTTCTTTTATTTAACTGTGCCTCCTGCGTCTGTCTGTGTCGGGTTGGGTGGCTGGCTCACCCCTTACAGTTGTCACAGTGGATATTCTTATAAATGGAAGTGGGTTGCAGTCTCGGCGACTTTTCAAAATCACCAAAGGGGATCACCCACTCCCGCTCAGACGACGGCGCTTGAATCACCAAGGGTACCCTGTGGGTCGTGAAAAAACTTATATTGGAAAGCAGGTGTTGCAACTCCAAAAAAAAGGGTTGAGAAGCCCTGTCTGTGGAGCGACCCAATTTTGGTTGACAGGTTTGCCTGGTGGGTCATGAGTGGGATATTCTTCTACATGGAAGTGGGTTGTGGAAGGTTGTGAATGGGTCTCGCCGACTTTTCGAATCAGCAAGGGGGAGCTGCTTCCTCTCTGCTCTGATGATCTTGCTTGAATCACCAAGGGGAACAACCCCACCACCACCAGTCCTGCTTGGACGATTGAGTTTGAATCACCAAGGGGTACCCTGGTGGGTCACGAACAGACTTATATGGGAACGCGTGTGTCACACCTTCAAAAAGGAGGAGAAACGCCACTATGGAGATACCCAGTTGTGGATTGTGTGTTTGCCACCGGCGGGTCATGAGTGGATATTCTTATAAATGGAAGTGGGTTGCGGACTCGGCAGCTTTTCAAAATCACCAAAGGGGATCAGCCACTCCCGCTAAGACGACGGCATTTGAATCGCCAAGAGGCACCCTGTGGGACGTGAAAAAACTTACAATGGAAAGCAGGGGTTGCAACTCCAAAAAAAAAAAATGTTGAGAAGCCCTGTCTGTGTAGCGACCCAATTTTGGGTGGCAGGTTTGCCTCTGGTGGGTCATGAGTGGGATATTCTTCTATATAGAAGTGGGTTGTGGAAGGTCGTGAATGGGTCTCGCTGACTTTCGAATCAGCAAGGGGGAACTATTATTATATTATTATTATTATATATATATTATATTATTATTATTATTATTATTATTATTATTATATATTATTATGTGATATCATCTACTGTTGAATTCTGTTCTGTACTCGTAATATTTCTCTTGTACTATTATATTGTATTGAAGATGACTTCTGTTCTGTTCTGTGTATTCTGTTGTATTGACCCCCCTTCCTTTTGACACCCACTGCACACCCAACCTACCTGGTAAGGGGTCTCTCTTTGAACTGCCATTCCTGAGGTTTCTTCCAGTTTTTTCCCTACAAGGTTTTTTTTTTTTGGGGGTGTTTTCCTCGTCTTCGTAGAGAGTCAAGGCTGGGGGGCTGTTAAATGGCAGGGTCTGTTAAAGCCCACTGCGGCGCTTCATGTGTGATTTTGGGCTATACCGAAATGTATTGTATTGTATTGTATTGTATTGTATTGTATTGTATTGTACTGTATTGTATTGTATTGTATTGTGTTGTATTGTATTGTGTTGTATTGTGTTGTATAACTGCTCCCAGCCCCTCTAATGATCTTGCTTGAATCACCAAAGGGGATACCGACCTCTTGCTTGGATGATTGCATTTGAATCATCAAGGGGTACTCTGGTGGGTCACTAAAAAAAAAACTTTACATGGGAAAGCAGGGGTTGCAACTTCAAAAAAAGGGCTGAGAGACGCAGCTATGGGGCATCTCTGAGATGAGGTGGATGGGACTGTTGGCTGAAACTGTGCCTTTCTATGTAGAACAGCGCGGATAGTTAGAAATTGGGAGTACCCATTATCCAGTGTCACACACATGTGCTTAGGAGGCAGCTAACAAGCCCTAAGGTGAGTGATACTACAAGGAATAAAGGGTTGGTTAAACATACTAATGCCTCTCTCTCTTTATCAGCAGAACTAAAGAAGATAAACAACAACTCACCATCCATACTTCCGGTCACTCAAAATGGCTTCCACTTAATTCCGGCTCCGTAGTCCAGTGATGATGTTACTTCCGGCTCCTCTTTATAATGTTACTTCCGGCTTTGGCATGATGACGTCACTTCTGGGTCCCTCTATGATGACATCACTTCCAGCTCACCAAGATGTCATCACTTCTGGCCCGCCACAATGACGTCATTATTGTTCCTTAGTGATGACATCACTTCCAGCCATCTGCTTGTGATGTCATTTCCTGCCACCATTTTGTATAAAAACCCAATGTAGTCGTCTCAACTGTCAAATGTTCTTACTTTTGATCCATTCTTGCCATTTCTCAATTCATTTTGTCCCAGGACATTATATGGGATCATTGCCCAACTCTTTGCGAGACTTTGTGAGTCTTTATTTCTGCCACACCAGATAAATTCCTGCTGTTCTGGAAGTCAAAGGAGGTGTAAACAGGACATAAGTAGCTGGCACTTCAGTGTTCATCTCATCTCAGGGAGGAAACCATAATCAGTGCAGAGAGCAGCAAGTCGAGCAGGAGATCTGACTCACTCACCACACACTCTGAAGCCTTTCCTGATGATTGAACCCACAACCTCGTGGTCTCCAGACTCACACTTTTCCTGGAAAGCCACATGACCTAAAGAGGGCCTGTTAGACCCCCTTCGGCAGTAACATATGATTTGCCTCTCAGGCCTCCATTCTCGACGTTAGTGGCATACGGGTGGTGGTGACTGTTGGATCTTCTCGCAAGAAGGAGGCCCAACTCAACAGGGCACCGAAGGTTTCTGGAGGTCACAAGGCTCTGATATGATAAAAATATAAATGGCCAATGTTGCAAAACTTCCTTTTCTGGAAAAGAAAAGGGGAAACTGGAGATTTGTGAGATACAGAAGGGAGCAAAAATAATCCTGAAGAGCTTCATTTCTGTTCTGTTCTGACAACATTCTTGTTTCGGCGACTTTCTTCTGGAGAAAAGGACACGGACGTCATTGTGCCAGCCATCCAAACCTGGTGAATCCGTCAGAAATAAAGGTAAGGCACACAGGTTTGTGAAAATCCGGCCTTGTGCAGGAGTCTTGTCTGGCAGGAATGGTGAATTAGAAAAGAACAGGAAGAGTTTTCTAGGGGGCTCCTTGTCTTGGAATCAAATTGTTGGTGCAAAGGGGGAGACGACCTCAGGGGCTGCTTTGTGAAAAACTGGGTGACATGTTAGAGCTGAGTGGGCCGAAAAGTTTGGGATTCAATTGAATTGAATTCAGTTTATTTTTGTAAGGTGCACCAGCACAGGGACAAGTGCTCAGGTAAAATTTAGATACTTTACTAATTCCATAATGAGCACTCAGAGAGACAAATTCATTTAAAACTGATTAACGTGAGTAGTGCCCACCGCTGCATTTTTTAGTAGGTTGGCATCTTCAGATCTCGATGTGCCCTCTGGTTTGTAAGTAATAAGAAGTTCAGAGTAATAAGCAGGTGTGGCGGCCCGGGTTGGCTGCAGCTGCCATAGTGACCTTGAACCCGGGTCATGTCTGAGGATGAGGTTGGCAATGAGGGCACATCACAACAAGATGTGCTAAGTGCTTTTATTCAAAAGTGGTCCACAAAATAAATAGTAAATAAATAATCTTCCATATTAATAGTGTTCTAAGTGCAGGTTAAAATATCCAACAAATAAATAAATCAGTTAAAATACACTGAGCCTCGACGTCTTTTTCTAAAAATGATTACTTCTCAGCTCACTCTTATCCGGCCTGCTCAACCCGAGGAGACGTCCTCTGACAGACGTCATGTCCTCGTCGCTGTCATGATTTGCTACGATTTTAGGTCCTCGAAGTCCGCCAGTGGTTATTTCCATCGTTTGGTCCTCTTCCAGTGTTGCTAGGGGTGAGGCTACAGAGGTCGTGACCCCTGAGTAATCGACGTGATGGAATTAAAGGACAGCTAGGAGTGCAAATCCTGACCCGATCTGCGGACACCAAATATCTGAAGTGTTCAGCGTGTATCTTTGTGTCCTTTTCTTGCATCTACTTTTGGTTTTGTTCTCTCGACGTGATTGTTTTGTCTCGGGTTTGGCTTCACGTTTTTTTATATGCATCTCCTAGTTTCGCCATCCCTCAGTGTCGCCACAATACCCCACCAGCCCTGCTCCTTTCTCCTGCCACCATTCCTCATTCTCTGCAGGACCCCATTTTGAACGGTGGAATGGTCGCTCCTCCTCCATGGATGTCCACCGGGAGCGCCATTAACTCAATCCTCCGAGGCCACATTGCCAACCGCCCGCCTGCCTCCTCTCCACACGGCATGCCTCCTTTTTGTACTTTTCATTTTCTTGTTCTTTCTTTCTCGTTTTTGTTTTTCTTTCCTTTCTCCATATTTGGTCTGGCCCCGTCTGTACTTGAGTGGGAGAAGGCGACTAATCAACGCACCTCAGACTGCTAAAGAGGGAACTGCACAAACTGCACACGTCAAAATGTGAAGGTGTGCTCTGCCAACCCCCTCATTAACACCCCAGTGTTACATTTCAGCCAGGGTTTCTCCCGAGGTTGGGGTTCAAATCCTTGTTTTAGGTCCTTTTTGTTCATTTTCATCATTTTTTATGTTCATGTTTCTTTTGTTTGTTAACTGCATTGTGTACGATGCCTTAGATAGATAGATACTTTATTAATCCCAAGGGGAAATTCACATACTCCAGCAGCAGTATACTGATAAAGTACAATATTAAATTAAAGAGTGATACCAATGCAGGTAAAACAGACAATAACTTTATATAATATTAACGGTGGATAGGTTCCATGTGTTTTGTGGGTGGTTCCCCCAAGATGAGGGGCTGCCTGCCAATCACTGCCAGGAAGTGCCCTATAAATCTGGAGTGTCTCCCACGGCTCCTGGTGGTTCGTTTGCGAATGCACTCTGGAGTTGGTGAGCTCTTGTTTCTCTCTGTGCTTTGTACCTTTTTGATTCTGATTCTTTTTTAATTTTGGGACTGTGTTTGCTTTAAATTGCCTTTGTAGCTCCCCAAACTCCCAAACAAGAGCTCAGACACATGCTTGCTATGAATACTAAATGTTTTTTTGTGTGAAACTCTTACACAAGTAATCGTTTCCCACATGACAAAATCAACTCTCTGTCGTTTCTCCTCCGCTCCTTTGGACAAGCTTTGTCTTCCTCTTCCCAAGTCTGACTCTATGTGTTGAGATGGGCAGCTCCTTTTATGTAAAACCCGGGAACACTACTGGTGCCCCAAAACTGTGGCTCGGGAGTACTTCAAAGTGAGGCTGGATCCCAACAAAGTGGGACTCAGTAGATCCTTCTGATCCCCTGGCATCCCCCACATAACCCAATCAGGGCTGAGCCAATGAACTACAGTTCTCAATGTGCCCTGTGGTAGAATCCATAGTGGTGCCATAACCCAAGGAGGCTGCCATCTAGCGCCTCAGGGGAGACCATGCCCTAACCAAACTATTTTCCCTTGTCCTTCCATGTCGGGTATGGATCCCCACATGCCATCATTCACCCCTTATTATTAATTCCTCTTGCCGTTGTGCTCCACAGATCCTAATTCTTTTTACAGAATAATTTTGGACAATAAATAACTTCTTTATAAGGATCCTGCTGGGGTTTGATGATTTTACCCTGCTAGTCCACTTATTAGATGCACTTTTTTGGATTGTACAAACAACAGGCTACCATACACATCTACGCCACATAATCCTCTATCACATCTTACCACAGCAAGGGACCTCGGCCACTTAAGGGTTTTGAAAAGATTTTGAAATCAGCCCTAAATGTAACTGGAAGGTAGTATAAGGATGTGAGGACTGGAGTTATGTGTTTGTACTTTGTAGTTCTTGCAGCAGCATTTTGAATGAACTGAAAGCTTCCCAATGAACGATTGAGATAGCCAGTAAATAACACGTTGGAGTTGTCAGTTCTGCTAGAAATAGATAGATAGATAGATAGATAGATAGATAGATAGATAGATAGATAGATAGATAGATAGATCAAACGCACTATATTATAGATAGATAGATAGATA
Source organism: Polypterus senegalus (assembly GCF_016835505.1). Taxonomy (NCBI): domain Eukaryota; kingdom Metazoa; phylum Chordata; class Cladistia; order Polypteriformes; family Polypteridae; genus Polypterus; species Polypterus senegalus. Next base: position 10,417,959 of record NC_053168.1, read on the forward strand.
GATAGATAGATAGATAGATAGATAGATAGATAGATCAAACGCACTATATTATAGATAGATAGATAGATAGATAGATAGATAGATAGATAGATAGATAGATAGATAGATAGATAGATAGATAGATAGATAGATAGATAGATAGATAGATAGATAGATACTTTATTAATTCCAAGGGGAAATTCACATACTCCAGCAGCAGTATACTGATAAAGAACAATATTAAATTAAAGAGTAATAACAATGCAGGTAAAACAGACAATAACTTTATATAATATTAACGTTCCCCCGCCCCCGCCCGGGTGGAATTGAAGAGTCGCATAGTGTGGGGTCTCCTCAGTCTGTCAGTGGAGCAGGATGGTGTCAGGAGTCTGTCTGTCGCTGAAGCTGCTCCTCTGTCTGGAGATGATCCTGTTCGGTGGATGCAGTGGATTCTGCGTGATTGACAGGAGTCTGCTCAGCGCCCGTCGCTCTGCCATGGATGTCAGACTGTCCAGCTCCGTGCCTACAATAGAGCCTGCCTTCCTCACCAGTTTGTCCAGGCGTGAGGCGTCCCTCTTCTTTATGCTGCCTCCCCAGCACACAACCGTGTAGAAGAGGCCGCTCGCCACAACTGTCTGATAGAACATCTGCAGCACCTTATTGCAGATGTTGAAGGACGCCAGCCTTCTAATGAAGTATAGTCGGCTCTGACCTTTCTTACACAGAGCATCAGTATTGGCAGTCCAGTCCAATTTATCATCCAGCTGCACTCCCAGGTATTTATAGGTCTGCACCCTCTGCACAGTCACCTCTGATGATCACGGGGTCCATGAGGTTGCCTGGGCCTCCTAAAATCCACCACCAGCTCCTTGGTCTTGCTGGTGTTCAGTTGTAGGTGGTTTAAGCCGCACCATTTAACAAAGTCCTTGATTAGGTTCCTATACTCCTCCTCCTGCCCACTCCTGATGCAGCCCACGATAGCAGTGTCATCAGGGAACTTTTGCACGTGGCAGGACTCCGAATCGTATTGGAAGTCTGATGTATGTTGGCTGAACAGGACCGGAGAAAGTCCAGTCCCCTACGGTGCTCCTGTGCTGCTGACCACAATGTCAGACCTGCAGTTCCCGAGACGCACATACTGAGGTCTGTCTGTAAGATAGTCCACGATCCATGCCACCAGGTATGAATCTACTGCCATCTCAGTCAGCAAATAAGGCCATAGGCCCCCAAACACAAGTACACAACACAGTCCTGGGATCAAACAGAAGATCATTGTTTTATTTTACAGTTACCTGCAAATCCTTTCCACAGTAGAACATTACACAATCTTCATATCTCCTTCAACTAATACAAATCTTCTTGTCTCCTTCTACACCCCCCATAGAGGAATCTCAGCTTCTTTCATGCCAAACCCATCAGTACTTCCAGTGTCAGTAAGAGTTTCTGGGTCAGGAGGAAATTCTTTAAAGTGGGGACTGTCTATTCCTGCACCCATGGACCACAAAAGGGCTGCCTTACGGGACTGCAGTTCCCAGCCTGCCCTGCGGTTGTCCATGAAGGCGCTGTAGCCCAGGAAGATGGCCACTTATTGTATGGGGGAGCAAACAGTCTGCGTGATTACCCTCCCCTTGTCCTTCTATTAAACTGGCCTCTCGACCGGGTAAGGAACCTTGAGCCATCCCAGCCAGAACACCAGCCCATGTTTGGTGTCCATGATGCCTTCATATTTAGAAAATGCTGTAATGTTCCACCATTTTTAAGATAGGTAGTTTTGTAATGTGCGTTTTAAACAACATGATAGGCTAAACTGCACACTGATTCAGTAAAACTAATGGTGAGTCCGTCTGAGTGACATAAGGTTGTTTGTTGTCTTCATCATTCTTTCACAATTGATAGCATTTCGTTTTTTTTCTGTTGTGATGGAAACCCGGGCGTCCAACAGCCCAAACCCCAATACGAACACACACAGCACAGTCCTGGGTTCAAATATAGGTAGGTTTATTAACCTTATCACCTCAAATATGTTACACGAGCACAAATCACAGGTTTTCCTCTCCACAATTCTTTCTTTCTACCGCACTGCCCTCCTACGGTCAAGCGTTGCTCCATTACCTTCCAGCTCTGACTCGCCTGGATAAAGGAGTGCGGTCCCTTTTATTACAGACCTGGGAGTAATTCCGGTGTCAGGGCGATTGTCCGACGGAAGCACTTCCGGGTCACACGGAAGTCCATTATAACAGGAAGCTTGTCTCCCTGCAACGCCCTCTCGTGGCCCACCCAGTGACTCTAACAGGTCCAAACTACATCTCCCAGCATGCCTTGCTTGTTTCCTAGGGGACACCGACATCTAGGGCTGCTGCCATCTAGCATACTGGGAGAATAAAAAGCTTCCAGCGACGTCTTTCTTTCCTAGTGAGCTGTCCGTCCATCACTTTTGGTCCTCCCATCCGGGTAAGGAACCATTGATTCTCCTGGCCAGGATGTCCGACCGGCCCATGTGATTTCTACATCTGTATTCTCACCCATCCGCTCCGTTAACTCACTGACATCATCACTTAAGGAGAGCATTGGAGAAACGTCATTTAGTCTAAAAATGAAAAAAGTATAATTGGGTGCATACGAGTGACAGCCTGTGACAGACTGTGACATCCCCGGCACCTTGTCAAGGCTGTTTCTCGCTTTGCACCCAGTATCAGTGGGGTTAGCCTCCCACCATTCTAAAATCATCCATCCTTCCATCCATTATCCAACCCGCTATATCCTAACTACAGTGTCATGGGGGTCAGTTGGAGCCATTCCCAGCCAACACAGGGCGCAAGGCAGGAACAAATCCCTGGGCAGGGCACCAGCCCACCACAGGGCACTCACGCCCACACACTAAGCACACACCAGGGACAAGTTAGAATCGCCAATCCACCTAACCTGCATGTCTTTGGACTGTGGGAGGAAACCGGAGCACCCGGAGGAAACCCACGCAGACCATTCTAAATTGAAACAAAGCATATTGAGAATGAAAGTTTCCACTTGTAAATGTTATTTACAGCTTAAAAATATGAAGTGATGACCAAATAGAAAGTGAGAGGCAGCAGTGAAGTTTTAAACATACAACAAATGGAAAGTGCAAACAAATTCACGCATCACCAAAATAATATCGCCTTCGTATTGCACAAACATGATTTTAAAGAATTCCTCATGGCGACACCACAATCTAAAGCCCGCCTTTTTATTTGTCCTTGTCACCTTCTAGGCTCAACTGGCGTAAGTGATACCATCCCGAGGCGTTAGGGGGCGCTGTTTCTAAGACTACCGTGTCATCCTTTATCTGCAGTGGCGAGAAGGGGGCAACTGACTCCGCCCCTTCCTGTTAAAGCCCGCATGCCCCATCTGGACCTGAACTATAACTGCCTTTCCCAAGGTTTCTTCCATTTCCTTTTCCGTTTCTTCCATTTTTGAAGGAGAAAGAAAGAGAGAGAGAAAGAAAGAGACAGATAGAGAAGAAACGAAAGGAAAGGAAAGTAAAGTGTACTGGTGCTTGTTGGAACTGCATAAATAAAATCAAATGTGCTTTGGTACTTGTGTCCTGAGCCTCTGTCTGTGATCCGGGCTGGAATGTTCTCAAAGTATAAGGAGTGACAGATAGTGGGGCTCAGGAGCAGGAAGGACTGTGACAAAAGGACTGGCCATTTCAAAATGACGTCACACTCTTCACATGTTGTCTTGACTACTGGCTGTGATGAATGGAAGTCCATTCAGGCTGCCTGAAAATGACAAAGGGACACTCTGCCTTGAACACCCTGTTAATGTCATCAACCCCTCAATGTAGCCATACAACTGATCCATCTATGAAGAGGCCTTAACGGTATCATAACCCCGTCTTGACAGCAAAACAGAAGCATACATAGGCATCAGAAACATTGTGGGCCTCTGAGCTCCTGGGGTCCCCCGCCAGTGCCCATTGTGCCAATATGTTTAGATGGCCCTAGGCCTGGGACAAAATACAATACAATTTATTTCTGTGTAGCCTAAAATCACACAAGAAGTGTCGCAATGGGCATTAACAGGAATTGCCTCTTGACAGCCCCCCAGTCTTGACTCTCTAAGAAGATGAGGAAAAACTCCCAAAAAAACACCCCAGTAGGGAAAAAATGGAAGAAACCTCAGGAAAGGCAATTCAAAGAGAGACCCCTTACCAGGTAGGTTGGGCGTGCAGTGGGTGTCAAAAAGAAAAAGGGGGGTCAATACAACAAAATACACAGAACAGAAGTCATCCTCAATACAATATAATAGTACAAGAGAAATATTACAAGTACAGAAGAGAATTCAACAGTAGATGATATCACATAAGAGGATTTGGATTTGTTCAGAGTCCTGAAGACCTCAGCCATCAAGCTGCCTCCCCTATTGGCCAATCCACTGCTGACATGGCGCTGTGCCAGCCAATCCGATGAAAGGATCCCTCTACCTGACGATTCCTGCATGAAGGGCCATTTCAGAGAGAGTGCGGTGTGTTGGAGTGGGAGCGTAGTCCCCTTGGAACTGTGAGACTGCAGCGAAAGGACAAATTGATTTCATAATTACAGGCTGGTCGTGGATCAAAATGAAGGCCTGGGGTGGGAGTTATGATTCTGAAGGAGTCCAGTGACAGCCATTTGGTTCACTCCGTAAGCTCTTACTGCTTCTAATTGTCTTCCTTTACTATAACTGACCTGCTTTGAAAGGTTCTGACCAATTAAATGACACCCGATCAAAGATGACACATGGCAGCTTCTGGCTAAGGAAGAACATTTTTAAATGATGGCTTTAGAAACTACAGCTCAGAGATGAGTGGCACTGCCATCGAAACCAGCGAAAAGTTTTGAAAAACAAGAAATGCACCTTTGTGGTTTGTGGTTGGCATCCTTTTCCCTTTTTTGTTGTTATTTGACGTGTAGCAATATGACCTGAGTCGTTCTCTTGCACTGTCATACGTGGGTGCAGAATCAACACCGATGACAATACCAACATTATGGCGCGGATTTCCTAAAATATCAGTTGCATGTATCAGACGATGTATTATCTTTTTTTTTTTCACCAGCTCAGTAATGTAGAAATGGAAGCCTCTTATCTCAGTCACTTCAGGTACCAAATACAATACAATACAATACAGTTTATTTTTGTATAGCCCAAAATCACACAGGAAGTGCCGCAATGGGCTTTAACAGGCCCTGCCTTTTGACAGCCCCCAGCCTTGACTCTCTGAGAAGACAAGGAAAAACTCCCAATAAAAACCTTGTAGGGAAAAATGGAAGAAACCTCGGGAAAGGCAGTTCAAAGAGAGACCCTTTCCAGGTAGGTTGGGCGTGCAGTGGTGTCAAAAGTAGGGGGTCAATACAATACAATATACACAACAGAACAATTCCTTAAGACAGCATAATAAAAATTTTAGAATTACGGTTTAACAGTAGATGATATGACATAATTAGGTTTGGATATTTTTAGAGTCCTGGAGACCTCATCCATCTAGCTGCATCTCCATTTGGCCATGCCACGGCTGAAACATTGCTCCGATGAAAGGACCCCTCTTTCCCATGATTCCTGTGATCCTCCATCAGGGATGACTTTACCATAGGCAGGCAAACAACTTGGCAGGTGGGTCGTGGCACCAATGGCCACATTTGGGTACCGAGAAAAGAAACAGAATAGGTGAGGGTTAGTATTCAAATATAATTATCATGTTACTTATGTTATAGTGCTAATGACTAACAACAGAGATGCAGTATGTACAGTTAATCAGCAGCTCTAGTCAGGATATGCTAAACTGAAGTAGTGAGTCTTCAGCCGGGATTTAAAGGCTGAGACCGAGGGGCATCTCTTATGGAAGCAGGAAGACCATTCCACAGTTTAGGGGCCCTGTAACTAAAAGCTCGACCTCCCACTGTTATTTTATTAATCCTTGGAATCCTAAGCAGACCGGCATCTTGAGATCTTAATGTGCTCAGGTTTGTAAGTCATGATAAGTTCAGACAAGTAAGCGGACCTTGGCCATTTAATGCTTTATATGTTAAAAGGAGGATTTTGAAATCTGCCCTAAATTTAACTGGGAGCCAGTGTAAAGATTTAAGAACTGGGGTTATGTGTTCATATTTTCTTGTTCTTGTAATAATTCTTGCAGCGCATTTTGGATTAACTGGAGGCTGTATAGAGAACAGTTTGAACAGCCAGTGAACACCGCATTGCAGTAGTCAATCCTACTAGAGATAAATGCATGAATTAATTTCTCACAATCCTGTTTATTTAGAAAGCGCCTTAATTTCCTAATATTTTTAAGATGGAAAAACATGTTTTGGACGACTTTGTAATATGCTTTAAATGACATGCTAGAGTCAAAGATAACTCCTAGATTGCGGGCTGATTCAGTAAAATTAATTGGGATTCCAACTGAGTTAAATGACGACAAAATATTGCTGTGATCAGCGTCATTCCCTCCAACAATTAACATCTCTGTTTTATCTGTATTTAAAGACAAGTAGTTCTCATTCATCCATTCCTTTAATTCACTAACACAACTAATTAAAGACAACATCGGAGAAACTTCATTTGATTTAAATGAAAGGTATAACTGGGTGTCATCTGCATACAGTGAAAATTAACATTATGTTTCCTAATGAGAGATCCCAGTGGAAGCATGTAAAGTGAAAACAGTAAAGGTCCCAGTACTGAGCCCTGCGGACACCATATTGAACTTCTGTGTATAATGATGGAGTACTGTCAGCACATTTCTGTACATACTGGAATCGATTTGATAAATAAGAACTGAACCAAGCGAGCACGGGCCTGTAAGCCCAACATCGTTTTCTAGCCTGTGCAGTAAAATAGAATGGTCAATGGTGTCAAATGCTGCACTTAAGTCCAACAACATAATTACAGTGGAATTTCCTTCATCAGAGGATATCAGAATGTCATTTACAACCCGTGTTAGTGCCGTTTCTGTACTATGACCAGTCGAAAGCCAGACTGGAATTTCTCAAATAAATTGTAATGCGTAAGGTGTGACTGAAGCTGACTGGCGACTACTTTCTCTAGTATTTTAGAGAGAAATGGTAAATTTGAAATAGGCCTATAGTTATTTAGTATGTGTGGGTCTAGGTCTGACTTTTTAAGTAAAGGTTTAATGACTGACACTTTTAGTGCATCAGGTACTGTGCCATGCAATAATGAACTATTGATAATGTTTAGAATAGGTGCTACAAGAACATCCATTGCACTTTTTACTAGTTTTGTTGGCACTGGATCTAGGGAACAAGTAGTGGGCTTCATTTTAGAAATTAAAGTTAAGACTTCCTGCTCAGTTACAGGATTAAAATTATTAAAGTGCTGAATGCAATGTGAGCAGGGTCTGCTAAGCTAGTATTTGGTTTGTACTGTGATGCTGAGATCTGGGATCTTATATTTTTAATTTTCTCATTGAAGAAGTTCATAAAGTCTGTACTGCTAATATCTGTTGGTATTTTGCACTGTTGATCTGAATTCCCATTTGTTAATTTAGCCACTGCTCTAAAAAGTACCCTAGGATTTTTATTATTGCTATCTATTAATGTAGAATAGTATTCTGAGCGAGCTTTAAAGAGGGCCTTTTTATATTTATTAACACTCTCTGTCCATGCAATTTGAAAGACATGTAGCTTTGTTGTTCTCCATCTGCGCTCCAGTTTTGGCACTCTAATTTAAGAGCTCGAGTGTTTTCATTAAACCAGGGAGAGTTTCTATGTGCTTTGATCACTTTTGTATTTAGGGGAGCCACTGTGTCCAGAGCATCTCTCAAGGTCACATTATAATGTGATGTTAGCTGATCTAAATTGTTTTCCACGTTTACATTTGATGTTAACTGATCTAAATGGTTTTCCACAATTACACTCGACTTACTCAAGGTATCTATAAATTTTGAAGCAGAATTACAATCTAGATGTCGCACTGTCTTTGTTTTAATCTGTGAGTGCGTTGGCATGGGCAGAACTAAATCAAACGTAATTAAGAAGTGATCGGAAATAACTACATTTAATGGAGTAATATTTAAATTTTGAATTTCAACTTTGTAAGTTATAATTAAATCTAATGTATGGTTATGATTATGAGTTGGACCTTTGACAATCTGACAAAATCTTACTGAATTTAACAAATAAGTAAAACATTTGCTAAAAGTGTCAGTTTCCACATCAATGTGTACATTAAAATCCCCATCAGAACTACGTGATCATAATTTATAGCCAAATCAGACAGAAGGTTGCTAAATTCAGTCATGAACAATGAATATGGCCCTGGTGGTCTGTAGACTAGCACTATAATTGTGTTGGAATCTGTTTTAATATTTAAAATGAATGCCTCAAAGGATGTAAAGTTGCCTAAATTTTTAGGAGTGATTTGCATTTTGTTACAATGAATTATTCCAAGGCCTCCTCCTCGACCAGAATCTCTAGACTTATGAAGGAACGAGTATCCATCTGGTGACGCCTCAGCTAGGCGAACAGTGTCACATTTACTAAGCCAGGTTTCAGTAAGAAGACACAGATCAGATTTTGTACTTAATATTATATCATTTACCAAAACAGCTTTAGTGCCAAGAGAGCGAATGTTCAATAAACAGCATTTAAAACTGCATGGTTCTTTCTGAACTGCTGATATATTTTTTGTTTTAATTTGAATTAAATTTCTATTACAGATGCCCCTGGTGGAGTGTCTGGTTTTATCCCTTGGTCTAATTATACACCTTATTTTTTGGTTATCAATTAATTTATGGTTTGTTTCAAGACTAAATTTACTGGATGCCCCACAACAGGGATTATGGGTAACAGCTTCAGGAAAATAACAGGTGGGATAAACAACAGCCTGTGATTTAAGATCACATGACTGCGGCCTGGATGGTGCTCTAATCAGTCAACCAGGCAGTTTTGCTGCCATATTTTGGGATAATACATAAGATCCCTCCAGTTAGGATGAAGACCATCTCTTCTGAAAAATCCAGGCCTTTCCCAAAAATCATCCCAATTGTTCACAAATGCTATGCTTTTATTTGCACACCAGGTTTCTAGCCAGCAGTGAAAGGAATGCAATCTGCTATAAATCACATCCCCTCTATACAATCTTGGTAAGGGACCAGATACAATTAAATTCCGACATTTTGTTTTAGCTTTGGTGCATAGAGAGATGAAGTTCCGCTTTAATACCTCAGATTGCTGTAAATAAATATCATTAGTGCCGACATGCAGCAATAAGGTAGATACTTCATCGTCGGCAACACGGTCCAATGCGGCCTTTATGCCAGAAATCTTGGCCCCTGCAAGGCACTTAACATTAACTGCTGGTTTAACATAGTTTGGAATTCTAACATTCCGCACTATGGAATCGCCAATTATGAGCACTTTATTATTCTCAGTTTCCACAGGCGCGCTGCGGAGAGCTGAGAACCTGTTCTGGGTCGAATTGGTGACCTGGGTGCTGGGGACTAAATTTTGGATTCTTAGACCCCCGTCTTACTGTTACCCACTCGCCCTGTGGCTGAATTGGTGCTGCTGATTTCGGCCGCACTGACTACAGTGGGACCTGGAGAGACTGAAGCCGAATCGATGTAGCCGAATTGTCTAAACAAACCGAGTCGATCCAATTTTCGGTTTGCCTAATCGCTATCAGATTCCTAACGCGGTCCTCCAATTCGCGTATTTTCCCGACCAACTCTAAATTAACTAAACATTTTTGGCAGGTGAAGCTATCTGCACTGTCGGCCGGAAAACCTGAGCTGTACATACTGCAGGACACACAACATATAAACGTGCCCTCGATGGGCAGAGAGCAGATAGAACTTACATTAAATGTTGAAGTCATCTTTGCCGTTTTTATAGGTGCTTCTGCGCTTTCCGTGTTGTTTCCGTGTTCCGTGCCCATCAAGATTGAAAACCGTTCCAGGGATGTTAGTAATTTGGGGGATTTCACTGAGGTGGTACATGCAGATATCCTAAAATGTATTTCTTTCATCAGATTGGCTGATCGGCACAAAGTCCACTATAGAATGACCAGCATGGGGTGGATGGCCAGTTGGCTGAGGTCTCCAGGGGCCTCATGTGTAACGCCGTGCGTAGAACTCGCACTATAACATGGCGTAAGCACAAAAGCCGAAATGTGCTTACGCACAGAAAAATCCAGATGCAAGAATCTGTGCGTACTCCAACTTCCACGTTCTTCCGCTACATAAATCCCGACCAGCGTGAAAACTACGCCTCGTGCACGCGCATTATGTAACGCCCCAACTCCTCCCAGAATTACGCCTATTTGAATATGCAAATCAGTATAAATCGCCCTTAAGCGCAGCCTTCTGTGAAAAGACAATGGGAAAAGCACGGGGGAAAATATAAGAATTTCAGCGAATACCAAGTGGATGCAAAGGAAAAACATACAATTTGTTCAAATAAACCGTGGTATAATCAACAAAATGAAGTTGATCGAGTGACATAGCGTGTTGGAGAAACTTGAAAGCTCACATCCACAAAATCGCACAGTGCCGGAAATAAAAAAGAAGTCACATATCAAAGTCGCCGTGAAAAGCCGAGTTGTAAGCCCACCGTCTGAGTGTCATATGAAAGTTTATTAGGGTACAGAGAAAAAAAGGCACACGGTGGGAAAAAAGCACGAAATGTCCACTTCAATCTCGAATTTTCCACTTTAATCACGTAGTTTATTTTGTCATTTAGTAAAACATTATAAACTTCATCTTAAAATCGTTTAATTAACCAGTTTCTCAAATCACATCGTAATTAAAGTAGCACGTTAAATGCTTTGTTTTGTATTTGATTTTCTACTCGTATGTGCTCTATGAGTGTGAATCACTACTTGCTTCTTAAACCGGCTCTCTTCCTCCAACTGGACACAAAGTCCATGACATTCGTGATATTACAGCTCTCTGAATAACTAAAATACTGAGATGTATACGTGATGTCATTTTCATGATAATAGGAGCTAAAGCACATTATTAAACATGTGTTTCATGAGCCTCGTGCTCATGACAAGCATTTAACTTTTGTCGAAATTTGTCGCTGTGTTTTAGCTGTGTTGTTATTTTCTCTTTCTGTGTTATATTCAATATATATTGGCGTGGCCGCCACTGCAGTCCTTGCTTTTCTTTCCCCAAGTAACCGATCGCCACACAATCAGCTCTGTAATAGGCGTTAAGCCATCTGTAAGCTTAGCGATTCTTCAAAACGTTTAAAGAACATTGAAATATCTTCGTAGTACATGTTTAATTATTCTATCCTTCACGACACTCCCAGTGAAGAATATAGATTATTTAAATGAAGTTAAAGTTTTATGTGTATAATTTAACAAACATATTTTGCTGCATTTCACCTTAAAAATATGTAAATACGCGCTTTATAAAGTGGCTCAGGTTGTGAGATATTATAACTGTAGTGCAAGTTTACAGTGAGGTGATTGTACTTATAAGTCCTAACAGTTCTACAAGGAGCAATTGATTGAATGCATTTAAAGTTCTTGGGATTAAACTGTTTTGAACCACGAGGTCCGCACAGGAAAGGCTTTAAAACGTTTTGCCGTGGCAGAGACAGCGTGTCCTTAATGCCGTATACCGATAATTCTCTTTCTGATCAGCTGCTGCTGTGATTCACACTCAGATACAGTGATATAAATACTCCGAGTCGTGCAGTGAGAGTAATATGGAAAAAAGATGATCCGCTGTGGCAACTCCTAATGGGAGGAGCTGAAAGAAGAAGAAGAAGAAGAAGAAGAAGAAGTGAGAGTAACAACGCTAAAGCAGTTATGGCATTTGGAATACTATGGCTGTTCCCTGGACCATTATATTGTTACAAGTTAATTACAATCAGATGCGTTACACTAATAAACAATATGCGGTTAGTTTCTGTGTATTTATAAAGCCGTGTCATGAAAATAATGAGTAATCACACAAGAACAGTAGCACTGCTTTGACGCTGGGTGCCGCCAGTCTGCAAAACCGAGCGGAGAACTTGTACGACAAGGCATGAGGTACCGTGGAAAAGTGCGTGGCTTTACGCCAAGTGTAGGTTTTATACATCGCGATTTGAACGTGGAAAAGTTCTTACGCAACATTTCTGTGCGTACGCACCGTTTATACATGAGGCCCCAGGTCTGGAATGTCTCCCACTTTGTCTTGACTTCCTTTTTTTAATTTTAATTTCCTCCATTGTCAACTGGCCATAATTCATCAGATGATCTTTAAAATTACAAATAAAGACATGCGGTGGGGAGGCAACATAAAGAAGAGGGACGCTTCATGCCTGGACAAACTGGTGAGGAAGGCAGGCTCTGTTGTAGGCACGATGCTGGACAGTTTGACATCTGTAGCAGAGTGACGGGCGCTGAGCAGACTCCTGTCAATCATGGAGAATCCACTGCATCCACTGAACAGGATCATCTCCAGACAGAGGAGCAGCTTCAGAGACAGACTGCTATCACCGTCTTGCTCCACTGACAGACTGAGGAGACCCCACACTATGTGACTCTTCAATTCCACCCGGGGGGGTAAACGTTAACATTATACAAAGTTATTGTCTGTTATACCTGCATTGATATCACTCTTTAATTTAATATTGTTCTTTATCAGTATGTTGCTGTTGGAGTATGTGAATTTCCCCTTGGGATTAATAAAGTATCTATCTATCTATCTATCTATCTATCTATGCAAAATGGTTATCAACTTCTATGCTAGATAGCACTCATTGCTTTTATTAGCGGATGATGCCAAAACATGTGGATTGGCAGATAATTTGGAATCCATTATAACATCACAGAAGGACTTGGATAGCATACAGGCTTGGGCAGATGAAATTTAGTGCCAGTAAATGTAAAGAATTACACATAGGAAGTAAAAATGAGAGGTTTGAATACACAATGGGCGGTCGGAAAATTGAGAGTCCACCTTATGAGAAGGACTTAGGAGTCATAGCGGAATATCAAGTGCCAGACAGTGTTCAGAAGCCAATAAGAAGGCTAACAGAATGTCAGGTTATATAGCGCCTTGATGTGTGGAGTACAAATCACAGGAGGTTCTGCTCAAGTTTTGTAACGCACTGGTGAGGCCTCATCTAGAACAGGGGTTGCCAAGTCCGGTCCTGGATGACCACCGTGGCTGCAGGTTTTCATTCTAATCCTTTTTTTAATGGGTGCCCTGTTTGTGCTGCTAATTAACTTCTTGTGAATTAATTTTAATTAAATTGCTTTCTTAAGATTTGTTCCCCTGAATTTCTTCATTTTTTCCTTAAATGGCATTCAAACAGAAATGAAATGTGAAGTGAGTGAGCCAACAAAGGACCAACTAAGTCAGATTCTCAAACTCCACCCAGTTGCTTAATTAGGCGTTGATTCTTGTCGTTTATTAAACTCGTTCTTTAATTCCGCGGCTTGTTGCTGCTCTCATGGTGCATTAGCAGTTATTTCTGAATGATTGATTTTCTCTTCTGTAAGAGGACTGTTAAAACGTTTTGTGGACCTGAGCAGACCAACATTCCTGAGACCTTCATCTTTCTTTATTTTCAGATATTGTATGGTAGACACCAGTTGTTTTGGTTCATTTTGTATCTTGTTATTATTTGGCTGCTAATTAAGGAAACAGAAACAATTAAGGGGTCTGAGTTCTCAAGAGCAAGTCATCCATCCATCCATTATCCAACCCGCTATACCCTAATGACAGGGTCACGCGGGTCAGCTGGAGCCAATCCCAGCCCACTGCATGGTGCACACACACTAGGGACACTTTTGGATCGCCAATGCACCTAACCTGCATGTCTTTGGACCATGGGAGGAAACCCACACAGACACGGGGAGAACATGCAAACTCCACGCAGGGAGGACTTGGGAACAACAACAACAACAACAACATTTATTTATATAGCACATTTTCATACAAACAGTAGCTCAAAGTGCTTTACATATTAAAGAATAGAAAAATGAAAGACACAATTATAAAATAAAATAAATCAACATTAATTTACATCGAATAAGAGTAAGGTTCAATGGCCAGGGGGGACAGAAAAACAAAAACTCAGACGGCTGGAGAAAAAATAAAATCTGTAGGGATTCCAGACCATGAGACCGCCCAGTCCCCTCTGGGCATTCTACCTAAAAGTGAACCCAGGTATCCTTACTGCGAGGTAGCAGCGATACCACTGCGCCACCATGCCACTCTATATATAAAATAGAGGAAACCGAAGCAAACCCACGCAGACACAGGGAGAACATGCAAACTCCACGCAGGGAGGACTTGGGAAGCGAACCCAGGTATCCTTACTGCGAGGTAGCAGTGCTACCACTGTGCCACCGTGTCACTCTATATATTAAATAGAGGAAACCGAAGCAAACCCACGCAGACACAGGGAGAACATGCAAACTCCACGCAAGGAGGACCCAGAAAACGATAACGGTAAATTTCGCACAAACATTAAGAAGTTCTGCTTCACATAGAGAACCACAGTCACATGGAATGAGTGACCAAGTAGTGTGGTAAGCAGCAGGACTTCAGGGACCTTCAAAACTGGACTTGAAGTTATTTTAAAAGCATTCAGCGGACAGAACTGGCGAGGTTTGTTGGGCTGAATGGCCTGTCCTCGTCCAGATTGTTCTAATGTTCTGATGTTTCATTTTTAGGTCTGAACATCTCAACCCCAAGATGGAGTCCATCACAGAAGGCTACCCCGCAGATTACAGCTCCTCCTTTGACTACTCGGAGCTGGAGGAACACGCTCCCTGTATTAAGTCAAAGGTCGGCGCTTTATTCCTCCCGGCTTTGTACTCCGTGCTCTTCGTGACTGGACTTCTCGGGAACAGCCTGGTCATCTTTCTCCTGGTCCGCGCTGTAAAGCTCAAGAGCACATCTGACGTGGCCTTCTTGAACCTGGCCATCTCAGATCTCCTGTTTGTGGTTACCTTTCCATTCCTGGCCCACTACGCCCGGGATCAGTGGGTTTTTGGAGATGTGCTGTGTAAGATCATCATGGGCCTCTATCATGTTGGCTTTTATGGTGGGATTTATTTTGTGGCCCTCATGAGTGTAGACAATTGCTTGGCCGTCACCTCTTCAGGTTATGCAACCAAAACCACAACAGCCAAAACCAGCCTCGCCATTAGTCTTACCGTCTGGGTGATTTCTTTTGGAAGCTCCTTCCCAGAGGTCACGTATAACCAAGTTATCAACGATGGCGAAATTACCTGCAGGCCTCTGTACCCTCAAACAGCAATCACAGCCCTTACCATACTTCATATTTTTAAAATGAACATCCTGGGCTTCTTAATCCCACTAACAGTATTAACCGTGTGTCACGCTGTGGCCATTAGAAGATCGCCCGTCAGTCAGGCCATTAAGAATCAAGCAGTAAAGCGTGTCTCTTGCATCGTCCTGGCATTTTTGGTCTTCTGGACTCCATACAACATTGCATCATTTTTGGACGCCTTACATCATTTTCATATCTTTGATGATTGTGAATCAAGCAAGATGCTGGACCTGAGTCTTCAAATCACTGAGGCCATTGCCTTCATGTATAGCTGCTTTTACCCGTTAGTCTTCATTGGTATTGAAGAAAAGCTGAAACGCTATCTGATCAAAAAATTCACCAGAAACCTTTCCACGCATGGACATGCAGTGAAAACTCAATTGTCCCTAACGGTCATCTCCAATACGGCATCAGTAGCCTTGTAGTGCTGTTACATTGCTATTGTTCTGGTTGGTGTGTCGTCATTTATTTGTCATCTCTTTGAAACTCTTCCTGTCTTTGTAAGGTCGGTTGTGGCCAATAATATCCAACTGCAGAGCCGCGCAGCCACTACATCTCATTTCTTGGCAGACGTCATGTGATGTGCAGAACACGTGTGGCTGTGATACCCTGCAAGTTTGATCCTTCTTGTTGTGGCAGAAAAGATGGTTAGTGAATCCCTGGAGGAATTAGAGTTTTGCGTTGCCACAACCAAACAGAGAGGAGTCGATAGAAGAGTCATATGAAAAAGACTGGGGAGGAAAGTTCAAAAAGTAAAGCATAAGGGATAGTCAGGGAGGAGGAAAGGGAAGGACCAGCAGTGTTTTCTTGCAAGAAATGGATTGACATTGCAAACAGACGAACATACAGATGCAGACACACGCACACGTTTATCCTTTCATTACGGGCGATTTGGTATGGGATTTATAAAGGCAGCGCTAATGTTTGTGATGTGCCTTCAGTTGGAATGATAAATGCAATGCATTTTATTACTAACAATATTTGTGATGCACCATCTGTTGGAATCATAGAGACAGAGCAACTGCACAGATGCAGAAACATTTATTATTTTATTAAAGTGAATTTGGTATGGGATTTGTAAAAACAGTGCTAATATTTATGATGCACCATCTATTGGAATCACAAAGACAGATAAACTGCTCAGATGCAGAAAAATGTATTATTTTATTCGGGTGGATTTGATATGGGATTTGTAACGGCAGTGCTAATATTTGTGATGCAACATCTGTTGGAATGACAGAAACATAGTAGCTGATCAGACACACAGATACACAGACACACAGACACCCTTTTATTAAGGTGGATTTGATATAAGATTTATAAAGGCACCACTAATATTTGTGATGTGCCATCTGCTGGAATGATAAATGCATTGCATTTTATTATACAAATGTTTGTGATGCACCATCTGTTGGAATTACAGAGACAGAGCAACTGCACAGATGCAGAAACATTTATTATTTTATTAGGGTGGATTTTGTATGGGATTTGTAAAAGCAGAGCTAATATTTCTGATGCACTATCTGTTGGAATGATACATTCAATGCATTTTATTATACGAATGTTTGTGATGCACCATCTGTTGGAATGACAAAGACATAGGAAGTTGACAGACACACAGATACACAGACACACAAACACTTATTCTTTTATTGAGGTGGATTTGGTATGGGGTTTATAAAGACAGCACTAGTATTTGTGATGTACCATCTGTTGGAATGATAAATGCATTCCATTTTATTATTACAAATTTTTGTGATGCACCATCTATTGGAATGACAGAAGCATAGCAACTGGACAGACACACAAACACTTATTATTTTATTTGAGTGGATTTGATTTGGAATTTATAAAGGTAGCATTAATATTTGTGATGCACCATCTGTTGGAATGATACATGCAATGGATTTTATTATTCAAATGTTTGTAATGCACCATCTGTTGGAATGACAAAGACATAGCAAGTTGACAGACACACAGATACACAAACACTTATCCTTTTATTAAGGTGGATTTGGTTTGGAATTTATAAAGGTAGCATTAATATCTGTGATGCACCATCTGTTGGAATAATACATGCAATGCATTTTATTACTACCAATATTTGCGATGCACCATCTGTTGGAATGATACATGCAATGGATTTTATTATTCAAATGTTTGTGATGCACCATTTTTTTGGAATGATGAATGCAATGCATATGTCTCTGTTATATGCCATTTGGTATGGGATTCATTAAGAACAGCAGTTAATATTTGTGATACGCCATCTGTTGGAATGACAAATACTATGCATTTTATTACTACAAATGTTTGTGATGCACCATCTTTTGGAATGAAAAAATGCAATAAATATATCTCTGTTATATGTCATCTGGTATCAAGTCGCCCTCAGTACGGGATGCAGGATGGTGCAGAGACAGAACTCATGGGGTGGGGATGGACGTAAGGGGGGCATAGACAGACAAGATCAGGGTTCGGATTTCATACCCACCCATGTAAAATTAACCTCGTTTGCATGGCCAGATGTGGGGGGCTCAGAGTTAGCCGTACAATCCCATCCTGCTTGCCACTACGAGGAGTTTTGCTCGACCTGCCAAAGCATTTATTTATTTTTCTTCTTGAAATAATTGGTTCATAAAATGCTATACGAACTCCAAACTTTGCCTTATGAAAGCAGCATTTGCTCATTTATAATGTGTTTCTTCTTGCTGCCTAATTAAATGTACAGGTACTGTTATCTTGTTGGTATATCATTATGGTTTGTGGGCTTTGGACCAAGGTAACTCCTAACTATTGTTATTTTATCTCACCTAAGTTATACTTCTTTGATGTTTAGTTTTCTGCATGTGAATTTTGGACTGAAATGCATTTACTTTTTAAGGCGCATTTCCACATTACTGTGTATTATTGTTATGGCTATGGCCAAAGCTTAAGAAGCCATGCACTTCGTTGTGAATAACATAAAGGCATTGGACTGATGTGTTTATTACTTGACCCCCTGTGCACCCCTGAGAAGCTACGTCCCTGCCCTATCCCATGACCTGCAGCAAGGACCTTCTCTTTGACATGGGATTCATAAAAGCAGTGTTAATGTTTGTGATACGCCATCTGTTGGAATGACAGAGACATAGGAATCAGAAAGACACACAGAGACTTATACTTTTTTGTTTTTAATTAAGGTCAATTAAAAAGAGGTGAAAAACATCAAAGTATACCTGAAATATTGGCCATGTCTCTCCTCGGACAAACTTAATAAAGACCAATGCAAGCTTTACATTCAAAAAGCTTAAAATACCTACAGCATGGAGGTGGGATGGGCAAAGAAAACACTGCAGGTGCTCAGCCAACTGCAATGACTTGGGTGTGAAAACGCTAGGTGAGAGGGTGGGGGTTAAAGGAGCCAAAAAAAAGAACATATTTGGCATTCAAACAAAAAAAAAAAAAGAATGAGAAACGCTGAGCAAAGATGACAGCTAAGAAGAAGAGTGCTGACCACTTCCTCCTCATTCATTATCCTTGTTCATCCTATTGGTTTTTATCCTACTAGTTTGGAAGAAACTGGTTTCTTAAATATAAAATCGTTTTTTGTATATCGTGGTCGTGCAAGAAATGATAACTCCACAGAATAAATGTTACTTGGTGCCAACCTGGCCATCCCTGTTTTCTTCACTGTCTCTTTCAGGAACAAAGAGTGCATTTGATGGCACGACTAAGCAAAATTAACAGCAAAAACAACAAAACAGCCAATCTGGGGCTTGTAGTAATAAGGCTTTGTCTCTTTCTTTGGGTTTGATTATGGAACTCTGCCTTGCGGGTTACTCCATCAGCTACTTCCACCTTGGGATTTATGGGCTGGGGACAGGAAGAAGGAGAGTCTGTTGCCCTCATGTGGCATCTTCTTGGTGCTGTGGAGGGAAAAGAAGAGCACATGATTAGTATCAGCGGCCCCGCTCGTCCCAGATGGGTAGTACATACCTCAGGTGAGCCCTGAAGGTGATCCTCTGAAACACATGAGTGACAACATGAATTCCTGGTTTCATATCCATCTACTTGAATAAGTCCTGTGATTTATGGGCACACCATCCAGGGTCTCTTGAGTCTCCTTGCAAGGCTGAACCTGACATCTTGGGTTTGATGATATTAGACATTGAAGGGTTTGCTTCCTGAACACATTCAGGTGGGTCTGAAGTGTTTAAGCTTAAAAATCACCTTTAAATAGTCCTATCATGTACATGCAATCTCCTCTTTTTGAGATTTCCTCTCATATTTTAAGTACAAGTGCAACTGGGATATCTGTGCTGATCTGAAAGTTGCAGCACTGCATTTCGAATATATCACATCCTAAGGATGGGACAGCTATTTTAAAGGGGCTCAATGCATAAAAAAAAAACTGGCCACCCCTTAAGCAGGGCAGAAAAGGGTGGCGCACAAACCACTCATCAACCCAACACTGAGATTTTTGCCTAATCTCTATATATAAAGTCAATTCTGGATGTTTCACATGCAACCAATAAAGTGATTCTGAGTCGGATACAACTTGGGCTGATGAAAAATTTCATGAATGTGATTGTTTTGCCTTGGTAGGGTCCTCGGGAGACCCAATTATGTTCATAAGAATTACTAATGAATCTTTGATCAGTGGTGTCATTGGGGGGATGCTTGAAGGGCTTTAGACCCTGATCTTTGATGACCCCCCACACACACACACATCCCAGACCCTGATCTTCAACAGCCATCTCCCCTATGGATGACTTGAGAGAAACTCCATGCTTTTTGAAATCTTCCCCCTGAACCCGAATTTCCATCTAACATACTGTTATACATTATTGTTATTGAGGTGTCTTTTATTTTTCTAGTCAGAGTCTCTTAGTTAATGTTACATGTGAAAGAAAGGACGTGAGGAAATGGAAGACACTCCATTAAGGAGCCATTGCCATTTGTTTATAGAAAAGTTAATGGAGCTGGTGTTGGGGGTGCAGTAGTGGGGATTTGTTGTTGAATATTAATAAAGAGTTTTGCTGGCTGAGGTGTTTAACGTGCATTGTGGTCTGATTTCTTTGCTCAAAGATATTGCAATTGGTGGTGAGGATGGGATAATGTTGTACCTCATTGCTAATGCATTCTGGTTTTCCTTTTCTGGACAGGGTCCCTTCATTTATGTTACACTTAAAAGTAAAAACATAAGGAATTGGAGGATAATTCCTGAGGAAGGGGGGTCTTTGCCATTTGTCTATACTACATAAGATGATGGGGTAGGGAGCGGTGTTCAGTTTGAATCAAGTGTTTTGCTGGTTGAGCTGCTGAACATGTGGTTTGATTTATTTTGTCAAAGATATCACAATTGGTGGTGAGGATGGGATAATGTCATACATTATTGCTATTGAATTTCACCCATCCATCCATTATCCAACTCGCTATATTATAACTACAGGGTCATGGGGGTCTGCTGAAGCCAATCCCAGCCAACACAGGGCACAAGGCAGAAAACAAACCCCGGGCAGGACGCCAGCCAACCGCAGACTATTGAATTTTCTTTTTTCAATTTGAATTAAGCATTTTGCTGGTTGAGCTTTTGAAGATGCGAGGATGAGATAATGTTATACAATATTGTTAATGCATTTTCTTTGTTACAATGTAAAAGTAAAAAAAGTAAGGAATTGGACGAAACATTTTGAGGGGATTATTGCCAATACAGTACATAAGTTGACGGGTCGGTTAGTGAGGGTATATTGCATTTGAATAAAACATTTTGCTGTTTGAGTTTTTAAATGTGCATCGTGGTCTGATTTATTTGCTCAAAGATATTGCAATTGGTGGTGAGGATGGGATAATGTCGTACAATATTGTTAATGCAATGGTTCTCAAACTGTAGGGTGGGCCCCCCTAGGGGGGCACGAATTACCAAAAACGGGGGGCGCAAAGATGTGAAAAAAAGAAAACAAGAATCAAAAATATGAAAAATACATCTATTGAAACCAAAACAAATTAACTTAATCTACATCTACATCTACATCTACAATTTTCACAGGAAAATTAATGGAAGGAATTATTAAGGATAAGATTGAGCAACACATGACAAGGACAGGAGTTATTCTGAACAGTCAGCATGGGTTCAGAAGGGGGAGGTCGTGTTTTACTAACATGTTGGAATTCTATGAGGAGGCAACAAAAGGATACGATCAAAGTGGAGCTTATGATATTATTTATCTGGACTTTCAGAAAGCATTTGATAAGGTGCCACATGAGAGGTTGGGCATCAAGTTAAAAGAAGTGGGAATTCAGGGTGATGTTTTTAGATGGGTGCAGAATTGGCTCAGACACAGGAAGCAGAGGGTGATGGTGCGAGGAACCTCATCAGAACTGGCCGATGTTATGAGTGGTGTTCCACAGGGGTCAGTGCTAGGGCCGCTGCTATTTTTAATATATATAAATGATTTAGATAGGAATATAAGTAACAAGCTGGTTAAGTTTGCAGATGATACCAAGATAGGTGGATTAGCAGATAATTTGGAATCCGTTATATCATTACAGAAGGACTTGGATAGCATACAGGCTTGGGCAGATTTGTGGCAGATGAAATTTAATGTCAGTAAATGTAAAGTATTACACATAGGAAGTAAAAATATTAGGTTTGAATACACAATGGGCGGTCGAAAAATCGAGAGTACACCTTATGAGAAGGATTTAGGAGTCATAGTGGACTCCAAGCTATCAACTTCCAGACAGTGTTCAGAAGCCATTAAGAAGGCTAACAGAATGTTAGGTTATATAGCACGATCTGTGGAGTACAAGTCCAAGGAGGTTATGCTCAACCTTTATAATGCACTGGTGAGGCCTCATCTTGAGTACTGTGTGCAGTTTTGGTCTCCAGGCTACAAAAAGGACATAGCAGCACTAGAAAAGGTCCAGAGAAGAGCGACTAGGCTGATTCCAGGTCTACAGGGGTTGAATTATGAGGAAAGATTAAAAGAGCTGAGCCTTTACAGTTTAAGCAAAAGAAGATTAAGAGGTGACATGATTGAAGTGTTTAAAATTATGAAGGGAATTAGTACAGTGGATCGAGACTTGTATTTTAAAATGAGCTCATCAAGAACACGGGGACACAGTTGGAAACTTGTTAAGGGTAAATTTCGCACAAACATTAGGAAGTTTTTCTTTACACAAAGAACGATAGACACTTGGAATAAGTTACCAAGTAGTGTGGTAGACAGTAAGACGTTAGGGACTTTCAAAACTCGACTTGATGTTTTCTTGGAGGAAGCAAGTGGATAGGACTGGCGAGCTTTGTTGGGCTGAATGGCCTGTTCTCGTCTAGATTGTTCTAATTCTAATTCTAATTCTAATTCTAATTCTAACATTCTGATGCTAGAAAAATAAATATAGAGTTATATAAATGTCGATAAAGGTTTAATAAAATATTCATCTATGATATATCATTAATTAAAAAAGAACAAATTGGTATTAGTGGGGTCCTTTCAAAAAATGTTAGGGGGGCGCGATTAAAACTGTTATGAAAACACGGGTCGCAAATACTTAAAGGTTGAGAAATGCTGGGTTAATGTATTTCTTTTTACTTTTCTGGAAGAGGTCCATAAATTAATATTACACTGTAAAAGTAAAAAAGTAAAGAATTGGAAGACACTTTCTGAGGGGATCATTGCCAATACATAAGTTGATGGGGTCAGGGAATGGGGGGTATATTGAATTTCAATAAAAAGTTTTGCTGTTTGAGATGTTAAATGTGCATTGTGGTCTGATTTACAGTGGTGTGAAAAACTATTTGCCCCCTTCCTGATTTCTTATTCTTTTGCATGTTTGTCACACAAAATGTTTCTGATCATCAAACACATTTAACCATTAGTCAAATATAACACAAGTAAACACAAAATGCAGTTTTTAAATGATGGTTTTATTATTTAGGGAGAAAAAATCCAAACCTACATGGCCCTGTGTGAAAAGTTAATTGCCCCCTTGTTACAAAATAACCTAACTGTGGTGTATCACAGCTGAGTTCAATTTCCGTAGCCACCCCCAGGCCTGATTACTGCCACACCTGTTTCAATCAAGAAATCACTTCAATAGGAGCTGCCTGACACTGAGAAGTAGACCAAAAGCACCTCAAAAGCTAGACATCATGCCAAGATCCAAAGAAATTCAGGAACAAATGAGAACAGAAGTAATTGAGATCTATCAGTCTGGTAAAGGTTATAAAGCCATTTCTAAAGCTTTGGGACTCCACAGTGAGAGCCATTATCCACAAATGGCAAAAACATGGAACAGTGGTGAACCTTCCCAGGAGTGGCCAGCCGACCAAAATTACCCCAAGAGCGCAGAGACGACTCATCCGAGAGGTCACAAAAGACCCCAGGACAATGTCTAAAGAACTGCAGGCCTCACTTGCCTCAATTAAGGTCAGTGTTCACGACTCCACCATAAGAAAGAGACTGGGCAAAAACGGCCTGCATGGCAGATTTCCAAGACGCAAACCACTGTTAAGCAAAAGAACATTAGGGCTCGTCTCAATTTTGCTAAGAAACATCTCAATGATTGCCAAGACCTTTGGGAAAATACCTTGTGGACTGATGAGACAAAAGTTGAACTTTTTGGAAGGCAAATGTCCCGTTACATCTGGCGTAAAAGGAACACAGCATTTCAGAAAAAGAACATCATAGCAACAGTAAAATATGGTGGTGGTAGTGTGATGGTCTAGGGTTGTTTTGCTGCTTCAGAACCTGGAAGGCTTGCTGTGATAGATGGAACCATGAATTCTACTGTCTACCAAAAAATCCTGAAGGAGAATGTCCGCCATCTGTTCGTCAACTCAAGCTGAAGCGATCTTGGGTGCTGCAACAGGACAATGACCCAAAACACACCAGCAAATCCACCTCTGAATGGCTGAAGAAAAACAAAATGAAGACTTTGGAGTGGCCTAGTCAAAGTCCTGACCTGAATCCAATTGAGATGCTACGGCATGACCTTAAAAAGGCGGTTCATGCTAGAAAACCCTCAAATAAAGCTGAATTACAACAATTCTGCAAAGATGAGTGGGCCAAAATTCCTCCAGAGCGCTGTAAAAGACTCATTGCAAGTTATCGCAAACGCTTGACTGCAGTTATTGCTGCTAAGGGTGGCCCAACCAGTTATTAGGTTCGGGGGGCAATTACTTTTTCACACAGGGCCATGTAGGTTTGGATTTTTTCTCCCTAAATAATAAAACCATCATTTAAAAACTGCATTTTGTGTTTACTTGTGTTATATTTGACTAATGGTTAAATGTGTTTGATGATCAGAAACATTTTGTGTGACAAACATGCAAAAGAATAAGAAATCAGGAAGGGGGCAAATAGTTTTTCACACCACTGTATTTGCTCAAAGATATTGCAATTGGTGGCGAGGATGGGATAATGTCATACCTTATTGCTATTGCACTTTCGCCTTCCTTTTCTGCACAGGGTCCCTTCATTTATATTACATGTAAAAGTAAAAAAGTAATGAATTGGAGCACAGTTCCTGAGGGGGGTCATTGCCATTTGTCTATAGGTAAGATGATGGGGAGGGAGCGGTGATCAATTTGAATCAAGTGTTTTGTTGGTTGAGCTGTTGAACATGCGTTGTGGTTTGATTTATTTGCTCAAAGATATCGCAATTGGTGACGAGGATGGGATAATGTCATACAATATTGCTATTGAATTCTCTTTTTTCATTTTCTATCAAGCATTTTGAATCCGTGTTCAATTTGAATGAAGCATTTTGCTGGCTGAGCTTTTGAATATGCGAGGATGAGATAATGTTATACAATATTATTAATGCAATTATTAATGTAAGGAATTGGAAGATTGGGGATCATTGCCAATACAGTGCATAAGTTGACGGGGTCAGTTAGTGGGGGCATATTGAATTTGAATAAAATGTTTTGCTGTTTGATATGTTAAATGTGTGTCGTTTGATTTTTTTGGTCAAAGATATTGCAGTTGGAGGCAAGGTTGGGATAATGTCGTACACTATTGTTAATGCATTTTCTTTTATGTTTTTAGCAGAGGTCCCTAAATTAATGTTACAATATAAAAGTAAAAAAGTAAGGAATTGGAAGACACTTCCTGGGGGTGGGGTGATTGCCATTTGTCTATACATAATTTGATGGGGTCAGGGATTGGGGGTATATTGAATTTGAATAAATGTTTTGCTGTTTGACATGTTAAATGTGCATTGTGGTTTAATTTTTGTGGTCAAAGAAGTTACCATTGGCGATGAGGATGGGATGATGTTATACATCATTGTTATTGCAGTTTAATTATGTTTGGAAGGGTCCCTTAATTGATATCACTTTTAAAAATAATAAAGTAAGGAATTGGAAGACATTTCCTTAAGAAACCATCACCATTTTTCTATAGATAAGTTGATTGGGGAAGGGGGGCTTTGATGAATTTGGAAAAAGAGTTTTGCTGGCTTCATGTTTGACGATGACCTCTCTGGTTTTGTGTCAATTCCCTGGTTAACTTGCTCCTCTGTTAGTTGGCTATAATTAATTGTTACCCATGTTGCGTCTTGGTCATAAATGTGATGATTATGAATTCTGGCTTGCCATCGTCACACATGTGTGCGTGGGAGGCAGCTAAACGCCCTGAATGAGGGTAGTCCCACGCCAGACCAGGGGGTGGCAGAGTGTGCTGACTCATTTTCTAACTGTCTTGCAGACCGTTCATTGTAAATTCTGCCTGACCCTTATGATGTCACTTCCGGGTCCAGCCGCACTGATGTCACTTCTGGTTCTGGCTACTATGATGAAGTCACTTCTCGTCCCGAACCTATGGAGGAGGACCATCCCATTTCCGGCCCTTATGATGATTTCAAATCCAGGTCCGAGCCTATGGAAGAAGATCCTTCCAGTTCCAGCCCCTTTGGCATCATATCCTCTATGGGCCTTTAAAACCGCCATCTTACCACCAGTTCTGTATTGGACTCTGACTTGTGCACATCTGTGTGATTTATTTTTCTAGAAACCCAATTGCAGCCAGGGATAATACACGGCTGGATGTCCTAAACCTTTTGATGACTTTTGAGGCTAATTCTTGTCACACTATTTTGCCCGCGATTCGTCTTCTGATTCCAGTTTCCATTATCCCTGATGCCTTCCCTGTGCAGTGAGCACACAGTGGTGCTGAGCCAACAATCAATTTCCATAGTGTCAGCAAAACCAAACAAGTTGGTCGTAGACTTGAGGAAACACCAGGAGTATCCAACTGCCCTCTTTACATTTTTTTAGAGAGAACATCACCGACCTCCTGAAGTGATTATTGTCAAGAAGGCTCACCAATGACTAAACTTCCTTAAATGTCTGAAGAAAGTTCAGACATGTCCATTGATGTTCTTGTCAACTTTTACAGGTGCACACCAGAGTCTGACATCAACAAACTCCTAGATGCAGTACATAGTCAGGCCAGGACACTTCAGAGAGCCTTGAATGCAACACACACTGTTCCTGGCATACAGCTACAGTAGCTACCTTCTGTACGGGACACTTACAACACACGCTGCCTTAGTGACCTTCCATACTGCAGTAGTCATGAAATAAGTGCACTAGAAATAGCTATGGGGTCAAAAAAAGACCCATAAACAAGGCTAGGGCCTTCCCTCAAGTCAGAAGTCATAGGCCTCACCTCAAGTACCCTGATCTGCCAGCTCCACAGACAGGCTTAGGCCTACACAGGCCCAGAAAAAGGGTGAATAGGCTTTTAAAGCTAAAATAAAATCCTAAATGTCCCAAATAATGCTCTTTAAGAGAGAGAAGGAGAACCATAAAAACCACTGGCTTCAGGGCACGGCAAATGATCTCATCTCATTTTCTGAAACTGTTTTTCCTGGTGAGGATCGAGGTGCCAGCAGATCAAGTATTATTAGAACATTAGAAAATTATCAAGGAGAGCAGGCCATTGAGCTCAACAAAGTTCGCCAAGTCCTACCCACTTAATTCTTCGGAAATAAAAACATCAAGCTGAGTTTTGAAAGTCCCTAAAGTCCTACTGTCTACCACGCTACTTGGTCACTTATTCCATGTGTCTGTGGTTCACTGTGTGAA
This sequence comes from Polypterus senegalus, assembly GCF_016835505.1. NCBI lineage: Eukaryota > Metazoa > Chordata > Cladistia > Polypteriformes > Polypteridae > Polypterus > Polypterus senegalus. The sequence continues at coordinate 10,445,301 of NC_053168.1, forward strand.
GAAAAACTTCTTAACATTTTGTGCAAAATTTACCCTTCACAAGTTTCCAACTGAGCCCCCGTGTTCTTGATGAACTAATTCATCCACTGGACTAATTCACTTTATAATTTGAAACACTTCACTCAGGTCTCCTCTTCATCTCCTTAAGGCTCTTTTAATCTTTCCTCATAACGCATCCCCTGTTGCCCTGGAATCAGCCAAGTCGCTCTTCTATGGACCTTTTCTTGTGCTGATATGTCCTTTTTGTAGCCTGGAGACCAAAACTGCACATGGAACTCCAGACGAGGCCTCACAGGTGCATTATAAAATTTCATCATAACCTTCTGTGACTTGGGGACGGATCAACCCGGACTTCCCTGTCCTCAGCTACAGATTCCAGCTCTTCTTCAAGAATTCCCAGCGGTTCCCAAGCATGTCCTGGGTCTGTGACTTAGATATAGATAGATAGATAGATAGATAGATAGATAGATAGATAGATAGATAGATAGATAGATAGATAGATAGATAGATAGATAGATAGATAGATAGATAGATAGATAGATAGATAGCACCTTTCATGATGGGACAGCACGGTGGTGCAGTGGTAGCACTGCTGCCTCGCAGTTAGGAGACTTGGGTTCGCTTCCCGGGTCCTTCCTGTGTGGAGTTTGCATGTTCTCCCCGTGTCTGTGTGGGTTTCTTCTGGGAGCTCCAATTTCCTCCCACAGTCCAAAGACATGCAGGTTAGGTACACTAAATAATAAGTAGATAGATAGATAGATAGATAGATAGATACTTTATTAATCCCAAGGGGAAATTCACATAATCCAGCAGCAGTATACTGATACAAAGAAACAATATTAAATTAAATAGTAATAAAAATGAAAAAAATTAAAATAAAATTAATGTTAGCATTTACTCCCCCGGGTGGAATTGAAGAGTCGCATAATGTGGGGGAGGAACGATCTCCTCAGTCTGTCAGTGGAGCAGGACAGTGACAAAAGTCTGTCACTGAAGCTACTCCTCTGTCTGGAGATGACACCGTTAAGTGGATGCAGTGGATTCTTCATGATTGACAGGAGTTTGCTTAATGCCCGTCGCTCTGCCACGGATGTCAAACTGTCCAACTTTACTCCTACAATAGAGCCTGCCTTCTTAACAAGTTTGTCCAGGCGTGAGGCGTCTTTCATCTTTATGCTGCCTCCCCAGCACACCACTGCGTAGAAGAGGGCACTCGCCACAACTGTCTGGTAGAACATCTGCAGCATCTTATTGCAGATGTTGAAGGACGCCAACCTTCTAAGAAAGTATAGTCGGCTCTGACCTTTCTTACATAGAGCATCAGTATTGGCAGTCCAGTCCAATTTGTCATCCAGCTGCACTCTCAGATATTTATAGGTCTGCACCCTCTGCACAGTCACCTCTGATGATCACAGGGTCCATGAGGGGTCTGGGCCTCCTAAAATCCACCACCAGCTCCTTGGTCTTGCTGGTGTTAAGGTGCAAGTGGTTTGAGTCGCACCATTTAACAAAGTCCTTGATTAGCTTCCTGTAGTCCTCCTCCTGCCCACTCCTGATGCAGCCCACAATAGCAGTGTCATCAGCGAACTTTTGCACATGGCAGGAGTCGGAGTCATATTGGAAGTCTGATGTATATAGATTGAACAGGACCGGAGAAAGTACAGTCCCCTGCAGCGCTCCTGTGCTGCTGACCACAATGTCAGACCTGCAGTTCCCAAAACGCACATATTGAGGTCTGTCTGTAAGATAGTCCATGATCCATGACACCAGGTGTGAGTCTACTCCCATCTCAGTCAGCTTGTCTCTAAGGAGCAGAGGTTGGATGGTGTTGAAGGCGCTAGAGAAGTCCAGAAACATAATTCTTACAGCACCACTGCCTCTGTCCAGGTGGGAGAGGGATCGGTGAAGCATATAGATGATGGCATCCTCCGCTCCCACCTTCTCCTGGTATGCAAACTGCAGAGGGTCGAGGGCGTGACGGACCTGTGGCCTCAGGTGGTGAAGCAGCAGCCGCTCCATGGTCTTCATCACATGTGACGTCAGAGCAACAGGCCGGAAGTCATTCAGCTCACTAGGACATGATACGTTTGGGACAGGAGTGATACAAGATGTTTTCCAAAGCCTTGGAACTCTCCCCTGTTCCAGGCTCAGGTAGAAGATGCGCTGTAGAGGACTCCACAGTTCCAACGCACAGGCCTTCAGCAATCGTGGCGATACACCATCTGGACCCACTGCTTTGCTGGCACAAAGTCTTTGATATGATTTGATATGAGGGTGTCCAGTTGGACAGGCTAGGGGTAGCACCATTGCTTTATTTAGGTGATATTGTCCTGTTTGCTTCATCTGACTGTGACACTGTGTCAGGGACTCATATAATTGTGCTCCTGAGGCCTTGTTAACCTGAAGATGAGGCACCCATGACTTCAATAAATAGTTCTCCTCCAGCATGCTGAGGGACTCATATAACTGTGCTATCCAGGCCATCTTACCCAGAAGAAGAGACTACCACAGCTGAGACAGATCCCTGAATGACGTATTTGGCTACAAATTCTATCCCAGCATCCTCTGGGACTCCTATAACTGTGGTCCTCAGGCCTTGCTAGTCACTATCATGAACGTCTTGACATATTTGGCAGGAAATTCTATCTCACCTTCCTCAGGGATTCATATAACTGTGGTCCTCAAGCCTTGTTAGCCAGAAGATGCAGCATCCATGATTTGTGGACATCTTGCATTGTGGAGTGACGTATTTCTTGGATTTTGAAAGCAGAGAGTTCTCTTGGGAGAGAATATCCATGCACGCCATAAGCCTCAAGTTTAGGGTCACAAGGAAGAAAGTGACCTGCCAGCGTAGGCAATGAATGGGCAATCGTGGAGTAAAATTGTAAATGTTATTCAGTAGGCAGTGAGGTGTTTCAATAAAGGTGATAAGAACTTTAAAATACTTGGTATTTTGGTGTCATTTTGATACCGAGGGGCAGGAAGTGAAAATTACATAGGAAATAATGACGCCCGCCAAGAGTGGTAAGTGCATAAGAGATGAACCTTAAAATAGCACTGCCACTCGGTGCTCGTGAAAAGTCACACTTACATTTTTTTCAGAAATGACTTTAAAATGCAAACACCAGTCTGTATGTTGCAAACACTCAGGTGAATGAAAGGCACAAACTCCATTGACTGCGCATGCATCAAATTTAAGGAGGCTAATGTGACGCAAAACCTACATAATGGTGACAGATTCCTCGCATGTTTGGGAGAACCATGTCTCCGAATGTGCTAGGGCACCCACATGAAAATGCTGCTCAGGCCTTGACAGGCAGAAGATGAGGCATCTATGAATACAATACAGTTTATTTTTGTATAGCCCAAAATCACACAGGAAGTGCCGCAATGGGCTTTAACAGGCCCTGCCTCTTGACAGCCCCCCAGCCTTGACTCTCTGAGAAGACAAGAAAAAACTCCCAAAAACCTTGTAGGGAAAAATGGAAGAAACCTTGGGAAAGGCAGTTCAAAGAGAGACCCCTTTCCAGGTAGGTTGGGCGTGCAGTGGGTGTCAAAAGAAGGGGGTCAATACAACACAATACACAGAACAAATCCTTAATACAGCATAATAATAAAACTTTTAGAAGTACGGAGCAGAATTTAACAGTAGATGATATCACATAATAAGACTTGGATATTTTTAGAGTCCTGGAGACCTCAGCCATCAAGCTGCCTCCCCATTTGGCCATTCCACGGCTGAAACGTTGCTCGGCCAGCCAATCCGATGAAAAAAACCCTTTTTCCCATGATTCCTATTATCCTCCATCAGGGATGACTTTACCATAGGCAGGCAATGAAGACTTCATTGTTGAGCCATGCCATGTTTGGCAAGAACATCTATCCCAGCACCCTTAGGGACTCATGGAACTGTGGTCCTCAGGCCATGTTAGCTAGAAGTTGAGGCATCTGTGACTTCAATAAATAGTTGATTGTTATGCCATGTTTGGAAAGAACTTCTTTTCCAGTATGCTGAGGAACTCATACAACTGTGCTTCTCAGGCCATGTTAACCAGAAGAAGAGGCTATCACAGCTGAGACAGACACTTGAACGTCTTGATATATTTGGCTGGAAAGTCTATCTAAGCATCCTCAGGGACTCGTATAACTGTGGTCCACAGGCCTTGCTAGCCAGAAGATGCAACATCCATGACTTTGATCAAGACATGATTGTCAGGACATATTTGGCAAGAATGTCTATCCCAGCATGCTCAGGGATTCATGTAACTGTGCTCCTCAGGCTAGGATAGACTGGACAAGAGACTACCATAGCTGAGACAGATACCTGAATGCTAGGAGATAACTGGGTTGGAAATTCTATCCCAGGATCCTCTGGGACTCATATAATTGTGGTCCTCAGGCCTTGTTAGTCAGAATATGAAGTATCGATGACTTTAATAAATAGTTGATTGTTGTGCCATGTTTGGAAACAACATCTCCTCCAGCATGCTCAGGGACTCATGTAATTGTGCTACCCTGGCCATCTTAGCCAGGAGAAGAGACTACCATAGCTGAGACAGATATCTGAATATTATGACAAATTTTGCTACAGATTCTATCCCAGCATCCTCAGAGACTTGTATAACTGTGATACCTGAAAGTCTTTACATATATTTGGCTGGAAATTCTATCCTAGGATCCTCTGGGACTCATATAACTGTGGTCCTCAGGTCTTGTTAGTCAAAAGATGAGACATCCATGACTTTAATAAATAGTTGATTGTTGTTCCATGTTTGGAAATATCATCTCCTCCAGCATGCTTAAGGACTTACATAACCAAGGCCATCTTAGCCAGAAGAAGAGATTACCATAACTGAGACAGACACCTGAACATCTTGATATATTTGGCTACAAATTTAATCCCAGCATCCTCAGGGACTCATATAACTATGGTCCTCAGACCTTGTTAGTCAGAAAATGAGACTATCATGAACATATTGACATATCTGGCTGGATATTCTATCCCAGCATCCTCTGGGACTTATATACTGTAACTGTAGTCCTCAGGCCTTGTTAGCCTTCATGTTAGCATCCATGACTCTGATTAAAGCTTAATAGTGTTTGGCAGGAGCTTCAGTCTCTGCTCCCCAGATCATGTTAGCCAGAAGAAGAGACCACCATAGCTGAGACTGAGGAATATTATGACATATTTGCCTGAATATTCTACCTCAGCACCCCGTTACAATGGTGCCACTAAGAGTTTCTTAGTCAGAACAGGAGATCTCCATGCAGTTACCTGATTGTTAGGACATATTTGGCTGCAACTTCCACCTCAGAATGCTCAGGCAGTCATATGAAAGTGCTGCTCAGACCTAGTCAGGCAGAAAATAAGATGATTGTGACTTGAATACATTAGATACTTTATTCTTAGAATATTTTAAGCCAAACCTTATTTCTCAGTGTGCTTGGAGGTCCACGTAAAGGTGTTGATCAAACCTCATTAACCTGATGGTGACTTTGGCAGATTCTTGATTGAAGGGGCTTGTTTGCTGGGGATGTCTATCTCAGCATGGTCAGGCAACCCAAGTCAAAATGCTTCTCAGGCCATGAGAGCCAGAAAATGTTCGCCTTGGATTGCCCTTGCTGGCAACTCCTTTTTGCCTTGTGTTGCTCTGCAGAGCTTCATATGTACACACAGAGCATTTTTGCGACAATAAATTCTTTGATTTTTCTTAAGATTCGCCATGGCCCTTTTTGTATCAAGCCAGGGTTTTTGACAGGATTTCCCCCTCTAGTGAGCATTTTTGGAAGTGCTTTTGGGTATTACTTGCTTATGTAATAAGTGGAGACCAGAGGCGTGGAAAGGTTTGGGGCAGCCACCCGTTTAATTCGGTTTCCTGGCTGCAAAAGTCTTTGAGGCATTGTAAACTGTTTATACAACAGAGTCCAAAACAGAACTGCCTGCCAGAGCAAAGGCAGTGTGCTTTATAGCACAGAGGGCGGAAGTGATGTCGTCCTCTGGGCCGGAACTGGAAGTGACATCATCCTTGGGGCCGGAACCGGAAATGACCTCATCCTTGGGCCCGGAACCGGAAGTGATGTGTCCTTCCTGGAAATGGCGGCTCCTGGTGGGATTTCCCGGGTAAGACCTGCAGAGAACTCAGAAAGAGCGTCAGTGTACCGGGCAGATGTATACGCAGTATTTTATAAGCCCTTCAGCTGCCTCCCATGCACACGTGTGTGACAAGACTCCCCCCTCAGCCCAGACCGGTCGGGTTGGGCGACCTGCACCGAGAGGTCGTGGGCCCTGGAGAGGGCATCGACGTTGGCATGAAGAGACCCCTGTCGATGAACGAGCGTATACTTGTACTGCTGCAGGTTAAGAAACCACCTCGTGACCCGTGGATTCGACTCCCTGTGAAGGGCCATCCACTTCAGAGGTGCATGATCCGTCACCACAGTGAACACGCGACCCAAGAGGTAGTACCGCAGCTGAGTCACTGCCCATTTGATCGCCAGAGCCTCTTTCTCCACCGCCGCGTACCTGGTCTCCCTGCCCAGGAGAGCATACTGAGCCGCTCGTGTGTGTTCCCCAGAAGCCAGCCCACGCCTGTGGGTCCCCTCTACCTTCTCCACGAGATGGGTTGTTAGCCCCGGGTTATGCTCGTGGAGCAGAGCCTGCACCGCATCCTTCCTGAACCTCTGGCGCACTTCCTGCCCCGAAACTCGGCCCCGGTACTCACCCACCTGGTTCCCTGAAAGTTCGTGTCCCGGGTTCTTCGGGGATACCATCCTGCCGGCTACGCCACTGTAATAAGTGGAGACCAGAGGCGTGGAAAGGTTTGGGGCAGCCACCTGTTTAATTCGGTTTCCTGGCTGCAAAAGTCTTTGAGGCATTGTAAACAGTTTATACAACAGAGCCCAAAACAGAACTGCCTGCCAGAGCAAAGGCAGTGTGCTTTATAGCACAGAGGGCGGAAGTGATGTCGTCGTCTGGGCCAGAACTGGATGTGACATCATCCTTGGGGCCGGAACCGGAAGTGACCTCATCCTTGGGGGGCCGGAACCGGAAGTGATGTGTCCTTCCTGGAAATGGCGGCTTCTGGTGGGATTTCCTGGGTAAGACCTGCAGAGAACTCAGAAAGAGCGTCAGCGTACCCCGCCCCCCCGTGGGCAGATGTATAAGCAGTATTTTCTAAGCCCTTCAGCTGCCTCCCATGCACACGTGTGTGACACTTACTTATAACAAGTACTTTGAGCAAGCAGGGTCACCAGACAGAGTGAGATATGCAAGTAAAAAATTCAAACATGACAAAACGCTTGAACTCGAACAATGTGAGATGATGGAGATCAGCTGTGAAGCTCGGGATTCTTATGATGGCTGCACATTAATGTTATTCACAGGGCTAACGACTGACACTCTCCCCTCTTTTGATATTCTATTTTTATTTCTTTATTTACATATTTTTACTATTATTAAAGTGCTACTCTGTTTTGTTAAACTTGACTTGCATGTACGAAATGCTTTTTGATTTTAATAAAATAAAATATATATTATATATCCTCGCCCTGATTTATGCCTTGATGGTGGGGGTCTACAGAGAAGTCCTTGGACTTCTGACTTCTGTACTAACCCCTATTCTCTCTTCTGTTTCCTTTTCTGGTGTCCATCTACTCAAAGCACCGTGATGTTCCAACAATGATGGATGGATTAAAAGCCAGAAGTCTGTATGACCATCAACATCAAGTGACTCAGTGAGAACCATTAATACAAAGAGGACTCTTTCATTGATGTTAGGTAGAATGCCCAGAGGGGACAGGGTGGTCTCGTGGCCTGGAACCCCTGCAGATTTTTTTTTTTTCTCCAGCCATCTGGTTTTTTTTTTTTTTTCTGTCCACCCTGGCCATCAGACCTTACTCCTTTTCTATGTTAACTAATGTTGTCTTATTTTAATTTTCTTATTTTGTTTTTCATTTTTCTTTTCTTCATCATGTAAAGCACTCTGAGCTACGTTTTGTATGAAAATGTGCTATAGAAAAATAAATGTTGTTGTTGTTGTTCGCGGTTTTTGTCCTGAGATGCTCTCCAGCTCTCTGCACAGGGACACACGTGTGCCTTTCTAAATGATACCACAGGTGGACTCCAATCAAGTTCTAGAAACATCTCATGGAAAATTAAAGCAAATGGGATGGAAATGACCCTCTATATACTGCAGCCGGGTGTTAGGTGGGCGTCCCCTTGGCCTGGTCCTGAACGGTGGGGGTCCTGTGAGCTGATCATCCTCAGGTAATCACGCCACATGGCCGCTGACGCTCCCTCACAATGCAGGTCATGTGCCTCATTCGGGACTCCATGAGCAACACAAAGTCAAACCAGCAGGACTCTCTCAAGGACTTTCCGAAGAGACACACGTGAAGGAGTCCAGTCTTCATCTCAGGTCACTGGATAGCGTCCATGTCTCACAAAACAATAAGCACCAGGACTCTAAAGACTTGGACCTTTGTCCTTTTGCGCCACACACCCCTTTCCAGCGACCTCATGACCCCCTAATGCTCTCCCAATCCATCTACTGACTTCATAGGAAGAGTCACCAGAGACATGAATGTCACTGCCGAGGTAAGTAAACCTCTCAATGACGAGGTTGTCACTCTCTCCGCAGACAGACACACGGCTGATGGCCGTGCCCGAAAGGTCAGTCATTAAAGGCCGGGATCTTTGTCAATTCTTTACAAATCTTTCTAAAGACATGACTTTGCTTTGTCATTATGGGTTGTGGAGTGTAGATTGACGGACAAAAATGGCAATTGTGTCCATTGCAAAGAAAACCTACAACACAATAAAGTGTGCAGAAAGTTAAGGGGTCTGAAGATGTCCTCAATCCATCGCATCTTTGAAATGTGCTACAGTAATAAATGCTTGTTTCTTTTGGCCTACGCTTTAAGATTTTTTAATCTTTGAGTTTCCTCTTGACCTTACAGATTCGCTCTTTCTAATACCCTGAACATCCTGCTGGTGTTGTTTTAGTCTTTTTACCTTTTCTCTAGTTTCTGTTTTTTTCCTCAGTTCGTCACCGACGTATTTTCCCCGACTACTTTTATTTATTCCAATTAGGGTCAAACTGAAGCACATCGTAAGACACATTATGGGTTGTTGAGGTCCTTAAAGAGAACCTGCCAATCAATGCACACTACCTCAGACTGAGGTGACATTTTACCTTTGAACATAACAATGACCCAAACCAATCAGACACCGCTGGAGTGACTTTAGGACAAGTCTCTGAGTGTCACTAAGTGGCCCAACCAAACCACATAGGACATGTGTGGAGAGACCTGAAGATGGCAGTTTGCAGGCACTCCAGATCCAATCTAACACATCTGCCAGAATGAATGGAGTCAACTACCTTTATCCATGTGTGCAAACCTTGTAGAGACTTACCAAGAAGGTTTCTCAGCCAAATCTCAGACCTAAACTCCATAGAGGATGTGTGGAGATACCTGAGGATGGCAGTTTGCAGACACTCCCCATCCAATCTAATGGATCTGCCAGAAAGAATGGAGTCAACTACCCTTATCCAGGTGTGCAAAGCTTGCAGAGACTTACCAAGAAGGTATTCGGATTTTCCCAGCCAAATCCATCCATCCATTATCCAACCTGCTATATCCTAACTACAGGGTCACGGGGGTCTGCTGGAGCCAATCCCAGCCAATACAGGGCGCAAGGCAGGAAACAAACCCCGGGCAGGGCGCCAGCCCACCGCAGGGCATGCACACACACACACACACTCACACACACCAAGCACACACTAGGGACAATTTAGGATCGCCAATGCACCTAACCTGCATGTCTTTGGACCGTGGAAGGAGGACCGTGGAAGGAGGAAACCCACACAGACACGGGGAGAACATGCAAACACCACGCAGGGAGGACCCAAGTCTCCTACCTGCGAGGCAGCAGCGCTATCCAAATCTCAGCCCTAAACTCAATAGAAGATGTGTGGAGAGGTGAAGATGGAAGTTTGCTGACACATCTCATCCAATCTAATGGAGCTTGAGAGGATCTGCCAGGAAGAATGGGGTAAACTGTCCAAATCCAAGTGTGCAAAGCTTGTAGAGACTTTGCCAAGAAGACTCAGATTTGGAATTGCTGTCAAAGGGGCCCCTCAACATACTGAATGAAGGGTCTGAATACATCTACGAATGAGACATTTCAGATTTTGATTAAATTTGCAAACCTTTCTGAAAACATGCTTTCACTTTGTCATTATGGGTTGTTGAGTGTGGAAATGGCAAATCTTTCAATATACCTTGAGATGTACAACACAATAAAGTATGCAGAAAGTGAAGGGGTCTGAATACTTTCTGAATCCCCTGTAGATTTAAAACATTCATAACCTCTGTAGATACCAAACAGGCTCGACTGGTATTGCAGCCAGAAGAGGTGATGGTTCCTTACCCGGACTGGAGGCTCTTGGAAGGCAGACAGGCATCCCGGACAGGGAAGAGAGAGGGACCAAAACCGGGAGAGATGGCCAGATCAGATTGACGGATGGCCCACCAGAAGTGGAAGAGGTCGCTGGGGACTTTCCCAGGCGCTAGGTGGCAGCAACCTGTCAGGAACCAGCAGGGAATGCTGGGAGTTGTAGTTCAGCAGCACAGCCCTGCTGGTGTCAATGGGTGCCGCAAAGGGAGATGCGCCCCCTAATAAGTGGGACTTCCGTATAACCCAGAAGTACTTCCATCAGGCAATGGCCCTGGCACTGGAAGTACTCCCGGGTTTCAATAAAAGGGACAGCACTCCCTTATCCAGGTGAGTCAGAGCTGGGAGGACGTGGAGCAACACTCGACTGGAGGAGGGCAGTGCGGTGGGGAGAGGAGAGGTGAATTGTAGAGAGAAAGGATATTGGTGCTTGTGGTTTTTGTTACTTTGTGGAAGTGTGTTGAATAAACACTCCTTTACTTGAACCCGGGACTTTTGGTGTAATCATGTTTGGGGGGTTCCATCACACCACACATAGACAGCGGCCAGGCCAAGAATTTGAACCCAGTACAGTGGATACCATATGTACGGCAGCTGCTCTCCCCAAAAACAGGCTTTATCAATGGGATAAGCTGCTCCACTAGATGACGTTTCCTGTAACGGAAATGCAAACCCTGCCATTTAATTACTGAGCCAGTTATTTTTGCGGCTCTGCTTTTCATGAATAATATACCAAGTAACAAACCACAGACATAACTTTCTCAGAAAAGCAAGTCGCGTGCTCAAACTACCTTTTTTTTTATTTTGCCAACGTCATATAGCGTATTAGCATTGACTGTTTAATTCCTTGAAACTGTAGCTGCTTCAGGATGTTGAAATCACCACAGGAAAGATTGTTACAGGGCAGCAGACAAGAGGGCCAGTTCATCAAAGTTCATTTGTGATTATAATTTAAGTATGACGGAAGGAAGCACTCATTGGTTTAAGCCTTCAGGAAGTTGTCTAAGGACAGACAGACGTGACAATCCATAATGATGGGGATAAAGAAAACTCACTGGACCCCTAAGGCATTTGAGTGTACTGACAGGAACTGTGGGAAACACTTACCTGTATAAGGAGGAGGGGCAGTCCCTAGGGGTGATGGGCAGGTGGCTCCGCCCCTTGGGGATCCACCCACATGACGCAAGGCACATACCAGAAACACAGAAGACAAAGCAAATAATAAACCAAAGTAACGTTAACGTGCAGAGCCCCCCCATAACATGTGACACAAAGGTCCACTTCTCCTTGATGTCCCCTCTGACATCGTCATTGAAGTGCACATTGCAGACTTTCATTGAAGGGGATTTGCAGACATTTCAGACACACACCACTCTGTCTACACAACCCACCACAATTCAGGGCACCATAACGTTTGTGACGCAGCAATGACAGGTCTGTTGAAGCCATTGTCATATTTAGTTATTTGTCACATACCCCTCACATGCAATGACTGCTTGACGTCAGCGATTCACAGACATCAGCAGGTGCTGAGGTTCTTCTCTGGTGATGGAGCCTCTAATGCAGCCTTCTTCAGCTCTTTGCATGTTTCGGGGGGCTTGTCCCCTTAAGTTTTCTCTTCCGCATATGGAAGGCCTGCAAAATTGGATTTCAGTCATATGACTGGTTTAGCCATTCAAGAATTTTCCATCTTTGATGAACTCCTGTGTGTCCTCAGCAGTGAGTTTGGCTCATTATCACTGGTCTACAAAAAAAATATTTTTTGTTTGCTTCTGGGAACTTCGGAGCAGCACTTTATTAATTTTTTTTTTTACAGAATTAAGCTAGCACGTCAGGTTTTTGAAATACACATCATTGACGTTTTGACACTTTTGAATATCAATCTAATATATCAACACGATATCTGGAGTTTGGACTCTGTCCCACCAAAATTGTTTTGATGTGTTTATTCTGAAAACAAACCAGAGGACGATGCCAGAGACACGTTATTGTATATTTATGTCAATTTACCTCAATATAAAAGTGAGGTCAGCGTGCCCAAAGATGTTGGAGGCACTCGCTTTTGCGCTTGTACTGCACAATCGTCTCTCTTTGCAAAAACCAGCAATCGTCACCCATCATGCTCGGAGTGAATTTTCCCTCGATATTGTTTTTCCATCACTGTAATGAATCCTTCCCTATACTCATCGTTTATGGAGGAATATTTCGGACAAAATGAAATAAATAAATAAATAAATGCGTAAATAAATAAAAGTACTGTGAAATGTGAGCATAAATAAATAAATGTGTCACGAAATATGTTTTTCGTTGCTTATTTATTTATTTCATTTTGGCCGTAACATTCCTGCAAACCGTCATGAAATACGACTTGAAATAAAACTGTCACTTTCACTCGTCAAAGTTGAGAGGGTGGGCTCTAACATGCCCTCTAGTTACTGATTGGTGAATCGATAGCACAAGAATTAATTAGAAAAATGCTTACTACTGCCGATGAAATGGATTCTGCCGAAGATATTACGTATTTCAGAGAGAGAATTAAAGATTTATCGGAAGAAATTACAATGTTGGCGGCCCTTTTAGACTCCGATATAGATGAAAGTCTTTTTGAAATTATCGAAGAACAAGTGGAACGGACTCGACTACACTGCAGTTCAGGTGATGCAGTTCGCTGCTCTGGACGTCCATCCTTTGACATTTCAGCTGAGTCAATAGAACACCTTCTGTTATGCGGTTTAAAAGTACGACAGATTGCAGATCTATATGGTGTATCAGCGAAGACGATCACAAGGCGAATGAGCCAGTTTGATATACGGTAAGCTGCAACGGCCCTATTAGTGCAGGTACTTTGACATGGAATGCCCAAAGCAGCTCCAACTAATATTTTGAACTGAACAATTTTATCACTGATCAGAGCTGTACAGTTGTTTGAAAAAGTAGCTGCGAATATGCACCTGACTTTATACTCGTAAAACAAGGGTCAAATACTCAGTTTAAAAGGGCCGCCAACATTGTAATTTCTTCCGATAAATCTTCAATTCTCTCTTTGAAATACGCAATATCTTCGGCAGAATCCATTTAATCGGCAGTAGTAAGAATTTTTCTAATTAATTCCTGTGCTATCGATTCACCAATCAGTAACTAGAGGGCGTGTTAGAGCCCACCCTCTCAACTTTGACGAGTGACAGTGACAGTTTTATTTCAAGTCGTATTTCATGACGGTTTGCAGGAATGTTACGGACAAAATGAAATAAATAAATAAGCAACGAAAAACATATTTTGTGACACATTTATTTATCTATGCTCTCATTTCATGACACATTTATTTATTTATGCTCACATTTCACAGTACTTTTATTTATTTACGCATTTATTTATTTCATTTTGTCCGAAATATTCCTCCATAATCGTTGACATCGCTTAAATTTGGTGGAAAAAAGTCGAGAAGAGAATGTAAAAATGACATCTTCAGTGACATTCTGGCTCCCGTAAGCTGATACGCTTTCAGCAGGTTCTCCACAAGCTCATTATTATTCTCTGCTCCATGACTATCAAGAAAATTCTGGACATCCCGCACGAACGAGGGTGCTGATTCAGTGGGCTTCAGTTTCCTTTTGAACTCATCGTCAAGCATCAGTTCACGGATTTCAAGGCCAACAAAAACACCTTCCTTAATTTTGGCGTCACTTTTCTCGAGACCAAACTTATTTCTTAAATGCTGAAATGCATCGCCTTTACTATCCAGTCACCCTAGTTGTCCAAGACCTGGAACATCCATCCATCCATCCATTATCCAACCCGCTATATCCTAACACAGGGTCACGGGGGTCCGCTGGAGCCAATCCCAGCCAACACAGGGTGCAAGGCAGGAAACAAACCCCGGGCAGGGCGCCAGCCCACCACAGGACCCTTCACATCATAACTAAAAAATGGGATGTGCTGCTGGACAAAAACAGTTTTCAGATTTGGAGTCAGCAACTGAAATGTGTTAAAGTAAAAGGTGAAAGAATCCCAGTAGCAATCAGTGATTATCTTGTCATAGGATGAAGTGCCGTCCGGTGAGTTTGGAGGCCTTTACTGAACCTGAGAAGATCGGGTGTTTCTACACACCTCAGAATTCCTTGTGCCGTCAGCAGTTCCATCATCAGTGAAGAGAAGTGTGCCAGCCATACATGCCAAGCCATGCATCCCCAACACCGGCATTTCCTGTTTACAGATGAGGTGGTCTGCTGTGGATCTCAGGCAGTTCCTTGTGGTCTCCACACTTTGCTCTCGCCATCACTCTGATGAGGTTCATCTTTGTTTCGTCAGCCCACAAGACCTTTTCCCAGAATTCTGCAGGCTGTTTGAAGTCCGTTGTCACAAACTGTAATCTGGTGTCACACACGTGCGAGTAGGAGCCAACTAAAGGGCCTGAATAATGGCGATTCCACGTCCGACCTGGGGGCAGCAGGGTGCACTAACTGTCTTTCTCAATCCCTTGCAGACCATTCTCGGAAAATCCCACAGGGTTCCAGCACCTTTGATGACGACACTTCTGGTTTTGGCACTTTTGATGACGTCACTTTCCGGGCTCGCCTCCGATGACAACACTTCCACTTCCGGCCCCCGATAATATCATTTCCTCCACTGGCGTTTAAAGCCGCCATTTCGTCTAAATGTGACAATTCTGCTTTGGACTCAGTCTTGTGAAGAACTCGTAATCTTCAACTACCTTTTTGCAGCCAAGGCATATTGTTCTGGTGGCTGCATCTTGCAGTGCATCCTCTTTGTTTCTGCTCATGAAGTCTTCTGCTGATAGTCGTCTCTGACACGTCCACATCGGCCCCCTGAAGTCTGTTTCTGATCTGTCATTGGGAGCTTTTTCTTGAGCATAGTGAGGATTCTTCTGTCCTCAGCAGTGGAGGTCTTCCTTGGCCTACCAGTCCCTTTGTGATTACTGAGCCCACCTCAGTGTGTTCTTTCTTCTTCATGATATTCCAGACGGTTACTTTCAGCCACCTAAGGTGTCACTGACTTTCACAGGCACAGCTCTTGTCCTCATGTTGAACAATGGTAGCTACAGACTCCAAAGGCTGAGGTATCTTATGAAGCCACCTGAGGAATCACAAATATCTAAGACACCAATTGTCCCAAACATTATGGTTCCCTGAAATGGGACCACATAGAAAAAGTGTGGTGTGACCACAATGTGTGCAAATCCCCTTCAATGAGAGTCTGTAATGTGCACTTTAGTCACAATGTCTGAACTGTCTGATTTGTAATTTTAAACTGTGGAGCAGAGGGGGACATCAAGGAAAAAAATGTGACTTTGTCCCAAACGTTATGGGGACACCTTATGTTAATGTTACTCTTAATCATTATCTGCTTTGTCTTCTGTGCTTCTGCTATGTGCCTTGCATCATGTGGGTGGTTCCCCAAGAGGCGGAGCCACCTGCCCATCAACCCCAGGGACTGCCCCCAAAGTTATAAAGCTAAGCGTTTCCCACAGTTCCTGGCGGTTCATTCCAATGCCTTATGGAGTCGATGAGGTTACTTGTGTTTGCTGTTCTTGCGTTTTATTTTTTATTTATTTTTTTTATTTTATTAATTTTATTGCAATCCATACAAAGCAATCAAGTTTTTACAAAAAGAAAAACTGAGTTAAAGAACAGATCGATCCCCACCCCTGGGAGAGAGAGCAAAGCCAAACGGCGTAAAATTTAAGGCTTGTAAACATACCTAAATTAATAAATTCTCTGTGCTTTATAAACTTATTTTAAAATATTACTGATTAGATCCTGCCATGTTTTGAAAAAAGTCTGTACGGATCCTCTGAGTATTTGATTTTTTCCAATTTCAAATTATATAACACATCGGTTTCCCACTAACGTAAAAGAGGTTGTTCTTGCGTTTTAGGAATTTTTTTGACCCTCTGTTGTTTTACCGGCCATTCTCTGGATTATGGGATTGGGATTTTGCTATTGGATTGCAAACAACTTTTGCCTTTTGTGATCTATGGAGCTTTCTTTTGTTACAGAGCAAATCCCCTTAAATGAAAGTCTGCAATGTGCACTTTAATGACGATGTGTGAATGGTTTGATTTATAATTTGAAACTGCGGAGCAGAGGAGGTGAAATGAAGGAAAAATGGGTCTTTGTCCCAAATGTTATGGGGGCACCTTATGTTAATCTTACTGTTGCTATTTATCTACTTTCTCTTCTGTGCTTCTGCTATATGCCTTGCGTCATGTGGGTGGTTCCCCAAGAGGCGGAGCCACCTGCCCATCACCCCCAGGGACTGCCCCTCAACCTTATAAAACTAAGCATTTCCCAGAGTTCCTGGCGGTTCATTCCAATGCCTTATGGAGTCGATGAGTTTACTTGTGTTTGCTGTTCTTGCGTTTTAGGATTTTTTTTTTGACCCTCTGTTGTTTTTTCGGCCATTCTCTGGATTATGGGATTGGGATTTTGCTATTGGATTGCTGTTGTCATGGGGAACACCAGTTTTCTTTTTACAGTGCAAATCCCCTTCAATGAAAGTCTGCAATGTGCACTTTTATCAGGTCTGAATGGTTTGATTTGTAATTTTTAACTGGGGAGTTGGGGGGTGGTAATTAAGAAAGAAAGGTGTCTATGTCTCAGATATTCTGAAGGGCACCGTGGGAGGGTCCTTGTGCTCTTGAGTGCCCCCCACCCCATGGCTGAATCACCATCACCTCTTTAAGGCTCATTAGAACTTCCCTCCTTCATCTTCCTCTTGTTCCTCCTCTTCATCTACAATTCTTTTTATCAATGCCATGACTATGGAGGCACCCGTTATTTTTTGTCCTCTTTGAGTACTCCGTGTCTCCTTGACTCATTTATTCAGACTTCACTTCTATTTCCTACATAAATGATTTGACATCACATTTGCCACAGATCCAATGACGGTGGTGTCACAGGCTATCTTCAGCAGGAGATAGCAACTTGTTCCACTTTTAAAAGTCTGTATTGCCAGTGCTTGATTATAGATTGTAGATGCCGCATGGGCTGGACGGGCATCTCAGACATTCCTTACCCGGACAGAATGCTCCTAACAGGCAGACAAACATCCCAACCGGGGAGGAGAAGTGGATCAGACCTGGAAGGAAGGACCTAAAGGAATGGATGGACAGCCCACAGAAAAGAGAAGACGCCGCTGGGAGTTTTTGACTCCCCCAGCACATTAGATGGCAGAGGCCCTGGGTATCAGTGCCCAGTTGGAAGCCAGCAGGTCATGCTGGGAGATGTAGTCCGGTAGAGCAGCCCTACTGGGGTCAAGCTCCCTGTTATAATGGACTTTCACATGACTTGGAAGTATAGAAATAAATGTTGTTGTTCTTGTGATTGATTTGAGATGCCATTTTGGTAAATTTTGTCACCGTTGTAATTTTGAGGCGACGCTAAGCAGAATGACACTTCCACAGTGTGAGTTTCCCATTGATTGACCTTGACCCTTTTGTGGAGCTAGCGCTCCCTGCTGGATGCACTAATTCATGGTCAGTTCACAAACAGTGTATTTTAAGGTGTTTGCTCTGTCAGAGTTTGGTTATTTTTTCTTTTTTTTTATTTTCTTCTTCTTTTTTCGGCTGCTCCTATCAGGGGCTGACACAGCGGATCATCTTCTTCCATATCTTCCTGTCCTCATCATCTTGCTCTGTCACACCCATCACCTGTATGTCCCCTCTCATTACATTCATAAACCTCCTCTTAGACCTTCCTCTTCTCCTCTTTCCTGGAAGCTTTATCCTTATCACCCTTCTCCCAGTATACTCAGCATCTCTCCTCTGCACATATCTAAACCAACAAAAATCTCGCCTCTCTGACTTTGTCTCCCAACAGTCCAACTTGAGCTGACCCTCTAATGTCCTCATTTCTAATCCTATCCATCCTCGTCACACCCAATGCAAATCTTAGCATCTTTAACTCTGCTACCTCCAGCTCTGTCTCCTGTTTTCTGGTCAGTGCCACCGTCTCCAGCCCATATAACATAGCTGGTCTCACTACCGTCCTGTAGACCTTCCCTTTCACTCTTGCTGATACCCGTCTGTCACAAATCACTCCTGACACTCTTCTCCACCCACTCCACCCTTCCTGCACTCTCTTCTTCACCTCTCTTCTACAATCCCCATTACTCTGTACTGTTGATCTCAAGTATTTAAACTCATCCACCTTCACCAGCTCTACTCCCTGCATCTCACCATTCCACTGACCTCCCTCTCATTCACATACATGTATTCTGTCTTGGTGGTCCTACTGACCTTCATTCCTCTCCAGGGTCTCCTCAACCTGTTACCTACTCTCGCTACAGATCATAATTTCATCAGCAAACATCATAGTCCACAGGGACTCCTGTCTCATCTTGTCTGTCAACCTGTCCATCACCATTTCAAATAAGAAAGGGCTCAGAGCCGATCCCTGATGTAATCCCACATCCATCACTCCTACTGCAGACCTCACCACTGTCACACTTCCCTCATACATATCCTGTACAACTCTTACATACTTCTCTGCCACTCCCGACTTCCTCATACAATACCACAGCTCCTCTCAGTCACCGTGTCATATGCTTTCTCCAGGTCCACAAAGACGCAATGCAACTCCTTCTGGTCTTCTCTAAACTTCTCCATCAACATCCTCAGAGCCAACATTGCATCTGTGGTGCTCTTTCTTGGCATGAAACCATCCTGCTTCTCACTAATCATCACCTCCCTTCTTAACCGAGCTTCCACTTCTCTTTCCCATAACTTCATGCTGTGGCTCATCAATTTTATTCTCCCGTTGTTACTGCAGTCCTGCACATCCCCCTTATTCTTAAATATCGGCACCAGTACACTTCTCACTTTCCAAGATTCCATTAAACAATCTGGTTAAAAACGCCACTGCCGTCTCTGCTAAACATCTTCATGCTTCCATAGGTATGCCATCTGGACCAATGGCCTTTCCATTCTTCATCCTCTTCATAGCTGTCATTACTTCCTCCTTGCTAATCTGTTGCACTTCCTGATTCACTATCTCCACATCATCCAACCTCTTCTCTCTCTTGTTCTCTTCATTCATCAGCCTCTCAAAGTACTCTTTCCATCTGCTCAACACACTCTCCTCGCTTGTGAGTACGTTTCCATCTTTATCCTTTATCACCCTAACCTGCTGGACATCTTTCCATTTTTTTTATTTTATTGATTTTATTAAAAATAAATAGCATTTCATACAAATAGGAGTTTGGCTTTTCAATGCATTTTGTTGTTCCCTAATTCCTCCTGGGGGGATAACCCGAGCAGAAGCAAAAAGTAAGTGACATCCTGCTGTTTTATCAAGAAGGTTTTGAATTCCAATGCGATTACCGTGAACAATGCCAAGCTCTGGCTGATGCCATTTAACAAAGACAATTCAAGAACTGATGAAATGGGCGCAGCTTCTACTTCCACTTGATGAAGTGAAACTAGTCACTCTGGTGACTTTAAATAACTCCCATGTGCCTTACAGAGGGGAACTGACACAGGCAGACGGGACCCGCCTTAGAGAGTGGGACCCTCCTTGCTCCAAGGAGAAGCCAGCGTGCAGATGACAACGCGCGGATCATGTGGCCCCCTGAGGCAGGCCTTGGTCAGAGTGAAAAGGAGAACCGAGCCGAAGTCGACAGATTAACTCAAGTTACTAATCCTGACCCCAAAAGCCACAACCCTTAGGCATCCAAGTAAATTTTTACCACATTTCCTTTACGAATTTTAAAATGATTCATGTACTTGGCATTTACACCCTGGGTATGACGTTGTCTCATTGCTGAGGAAGCAAAGCAATCATTTGAGTGAAATTATTTTAAGTCTGCTGCCACCCCAGAGCTGATTTCAGCTTGGAGTGCCCCTAAAATTGAATTACGTGGGATTAATTAAACTACAGGGGTTAAGACATGACCCTAAATCCTGGGATGCACCTGGGTGGTCTGCTCTTCACTTCTTCACGCACTGCTGCAGTGTGTCTTTTTATAGCAAGAATAACCGTGACATCCTACCTTTACAAAGACAGTCATGTGTGAGTCCACCTTATGAGAAGGATTTAGGAGTCATAGTGGACTCTAAGATACCGACTTCCTGACAGTCTTCAGAAGCCATTAAGAAGGCTAACAGAATGTCAGGTTATATAGCGCCTTGATGTGTGGAGTGCAAGTCACAGGAGGTTCTGCTCAATGTCTATAACACACTGGTGAGGTCTCAAAAAGGGCTACGAAAGGACATAACAGCACAAGAGAAAGTTCAGAGAAGAGCAACTAGGCTGATTCCAGGGCTACAGGGGATGAGTTATGAGGAAAGATTAAAAGAGCTGAGCCTTTACAGGAGATGAAGAGGAGACCTGAGTGAAGTGTTTAGAATTATAAAGGGAGTTAGTGCAGTGAATAGAGACGGTGACTTTAAAATGAGTTCATCAAGAACATGGGGACACAGCTGGAAACTTGTGAAGAGTCAACGTCACACAAACAGTAGGAGGTTTTTCTTTACACAGACACTTGGAATAAGCGACCAAGTAGTGTGGTAGACAGTAAGACTTTAGGGACTTTCAAAACTCGACTTGAGGTTATTTTGTAAGAATGCCAGGTTATATAGCAACAACAACAACATTTATTTCTATAGCACATTTTCATACAAACAGTAGCTCAAAGTGCTTTACATAATAAAGAATAGAAAAATAAAAGACACAGTAAGAAAATAAAATAAGTCAACATTAATTAACATAGAATAAGAGTAAGGTCCAATGGCCAGGGGGGACAGAAAAAACAAAAAAAACTCCAGACGGCTGGAGAAAAAAATAAAATCTTCAGAGATTCAGACCATGAGACTGCCCAGTGCCCTCTGGGCAATCTACCTAACATAAATGAAACAGCCCACTTTGGATTTAGGGTTTTCACGGAAGGGCTTGATGATGATGGTGGTCACATAGACAAGATATGCTTCCCGTGCGGTGCTTGTTTGCTTTTCTCTGTCTCTCTCACTCTCTCTGCCTGACGGAGGGAGTGTGAGCAGAGGGGCTGTTTGCACAGAGGACACGGACGCTCTTCTACAAAATGCCGCTTTATCGCGGTGCTTCTGTATACTTAAAAGCATGTATTGATTTTTTGATTGTTTGCTTTTCTTTCGGCTCTCTCTGATATTTTCTGCTCTGACGGCTCCTTTAAAGATAAGATATATTTGCTTTCTTTTAATTGTGAGAAAGAACTGCCATCTCTGTCTTGTCATGGAGCACAGTTTAAACGTTTGACTAATGGGTGTTATTTCATGTCTAGAGGGCTCTAATAATGTTAACAGTGTGGGAGAGTTTATAAGGGCTTAAAATATATAAAAATAACTACACAAACATATGGTTTCTACTTCGCGGATTTTCACCTATCGCTGGGGGTCGGTCTGGAACGCAACCCGCGATCGAGGAGGGATTACTGTAATGTGTTTTCAGCAGTGTTTTAAAGTGCTCTACTGTATCAGCCTGGCGAATTCCTATTGGCAGGCTATTCCAGATTTTAGGTGCATAACAGCAGAAGGCCGCCCGCCTCACCACTTCTTTTAAGTTTTGTTCTTGGAATTCTAAGGAGACACTCATTTGAGGATCTGAGGTTATGATTTGGAATATAAGATGTCAGACATTCCGATATATAAGATGGAGGGAGATTATTTAAGGCTTTATAACCCATAAGCAGAATTTTAAAGTCAATCCTGAATGACACAGGCAACCAGTGTAGTGACATCAAAACTGGAGAAATGTGCTCGGATTTTCTTTTCCTAGTTAAGATTCTAGCAGCTGCATTCTGCACTCGTTGCAAGTGATTTATGTCTTTTTTGGGTGGTTCTGAGACTGTCCACATGGAACTGGATCTGTCAGGTGGCAGCACTGATGGCCATGATGCCCACGGCACTTTTCCATTGTTGTGATCTGAATCCTAGATCTCTGATACCACAACACCCTCACCGTGCCACAACTCTTCCTTTTTTTCTTGTCTGACATTTATTTTTGTTAGCTTGTTGCTCCAATCTGAGTTTTGTGATTTTCCTTTCAGTGCCCTTTTTTAACTTCTTTTTTTTTTTTTTTGGTAAAAAGCCTTGCGGAGGCTCATGGACAGCATAAAATACTCACGCGAAAGGGAAGTTGTGACAAATCTACTGCTGTTCGAGTTGCCAACGATCACAGACCTCTTGACCAGCGAATGACTCTCACAACGCTGACGCCACACAAGCAGGTATTTGCACCTTTTTTTGTTTGGCTTTGCTTTTTCTGGTGTGAATACAGTCATAGGCTATAAGTTTTGACAATGACCCAAGTTTGCTGCTTCAGTGTTTTTAGATCTTTCTGTCAGATGTTTCAATGGTACACTGAAGTAGAATTACAAGCAGTTCATTTCAAAGGCATTTATTGACAGTTAGGGCTGCAAGGTGGCGTAGTGGGTGGCGCTGCTGCCTCGCAGTAAGGAGACCTGGGTTTGCTTCCCGGGTCCTCACTGCATGGAGTTTGCATGTTCTCCCCGTGTCGTGTCTGCGTGGGTTTCCTCCCACATTCCAAAGACATGCAGGTTTGGTGCATTGGTGATACTAAATTGTGCTTGGTGTGTGTGTGTGTGCCCTGTGGTGGGTTGGCACCCTGCCTGGGGTTAGTTTCCTGCCCTGTGTTGGCTGGGATTGGCTCCAGCAGACCCCCGTGACCCTGTAGTTAGGATATAGCGGGTTGGATAATGGATGGATGGATTTATTGACAATTAAATTTATGCGCAGAGCCAATATTTGCAGTGCTGGCGCTTCGTTATTTATCAAGACCTCTGCAATTCACCCTGGAATGCTGGCAATCAACTTCTGGGCCAATCCTGCCTGATGGCAGCCCATTCAATGCTTGCAGTTTGTCAGAATTGCTGGCTTTTTGTTTGTCTACTCGCCTCTTGAGGATGGACCACAAGTTCTCAGTGGGGAGTTTCCTGGCCATGGACCCACTTAGTTGTCACTTTTGCCTTATGGCCCGGTGCTCCATCATGTTGGGAAAGGCATTGTGGATCACCAAACTATTCTTGGATGGTTGGGAGAAGTTGCTCTCAGATGATGTTTTGGTTCCATTCCTTTTTCATGGCTGTGTTCTTAGGCCAAATGGTGAGTGAGCCCTGCACTGCCTTGGATGAGAAGCAACCCCACGTGACATGAATGGTCTCAGGTTGCTTTACTGTTTGCCTGACACAGGACTGATGGTAGCGCTTGTGGTACAGCGGGTCCGCGGCGTCCAACAAACAAGGCCAAGTTTTAAATCCGTGCCTCATTGGCTTCCTGCGGTGCGTGGAGATATGTATATATATATGTATACGGGTCGACACCAGGAGAGGAGGGAGCTAGAAATGGAAGGAGAGAGATCGATCGGGAAGAAAGGAAAATGGAAGTTAAAGGACGTGAGAAAGGCAGTCTAAGCAGGAGGATCTGGCTACCTGTAAGGAGGAGACGAACGAGCTGGGGCCCCGCGGAGGAGCGTTTGTTGGTGGCGTTCTAGGGGCTAGTTTGCCCCACTGAAAGTTTGAATGAGTGGGGTGAGCAAGGTAGGTGTCCTCCCGAGGGATACGAGGAGCGACTTCGGGAGCGCGAAGGATGAAGGGAGGAGTGCCGACCCCGAAGGTCTGGCAGTGACTTCCGAAAGGATGCCAAGACGGAGGTTGGCAGAAGGAGCTCGTGGCTGTTGGGTCTCTGCTGGCTGCGAGAGCAATGGGTGAGCCGTAGAGAAAGAAAGACGGAGGTGGGCCGGAGAGTAATGAGTGAGAGAGACTGCGTATTAACCTCCGATTTTATTTATTGTTTTAGCCCCACTGGACACTGGTTTTAAGGAATATTTATTGAATTTGATGCACTGCACTTTTTTTTGGTTTTGATGATTGTTTTAATAAAAGCACTATTGCACTTTTGTATATATCCCCTGGCTTCATATGAGATTTGTCCTCACTTGTCAGCTCATCTTGGTGACATTATCGACGGTGTTGGGTTCAGGACTCCCATAGGGATGTTGGGAGTGTGGAGTGAACCCGCAGCGTCACAGAGCTGCTCACCTTGTCTTCTCTGGACTATCGGAAAGGGGATTCATCCGAGAAGATGACTTGACCACAGCAGTCCTCAGCAGTCCAATCTCAGAATGTCAGTCTGTCCCTGATGTTTTTCTTGGCTTCTTTGCTGCCCTTCTTGACACCCACCATGCCATGGGATTAATAAAGTATCTATCTATCTATCTATCTATCTATCTATCTATCTATCTATCTATCTATCTATCTATCTATCTATCTATCTATCTATTATATAATGCCATTCGTATCTATCTATCTATCTATCTATCTATCTATCTATCTATCTATCTATCTATCTATCTATCCTCCAAAAGTCTTCGCCATTACTCACACCTGCCTGCTGTCATTCCTGAGCAAGCTTTGCCCTGCCGGTGCCCGCAGCTGAATCACCTTTAGGAAACGGTCCTGGCACTAGCTGGACTTTCTTGGGCACACTGAAGCCTTCTTCACAACAACTGAACCTCTCTGTTCTAACTCATTCAGCATGACAGAGCAACCTCCAGCCTTGTCCTCGTCGACACTCTTAACCGTGGATCACTGAAATGATGCCAGCAGGTCCTTTTGTGGCAGGGCTGACATCAAGTTCAAGAGTATTTCTTGTCATTTCATCCATATACAGTAGTACAGCCTACAGTAAAACGAAACAACGTTCCTCTAGGACCATGGTGCTACAGAAAACACAGGACAAGATAGATAGATAGATAGATAGATAGATAGATAGATAGATAGATAGATAGATAGATAGATAGATAGATAGATAGATAGATAGATAGATAGATAGATAGATAGATAGATAGATAGATAGATACTTTATTAATCCCAAGGGGAAATTCACAAAGAACATAGAATCCACGGAACATAATATAAAGACACATAATATATAACAAGGTCCATGTGAGTCATTGCAGAGCAGATCACCATATATCAGATATCAGGCCGGTCCATGAGTGTTCAGGAGTCTGACTGCTTCAGGGAAGAAACTGTTCCACATTCTGGTGGTGAGGGCCCAAAAGCTTCGGCACCTTTTTCCCAATGGCAGGAGTGTAAACAGTGAATGTGAAGGGTGTGTTGGGCCATTCACAATGCTGGTGGCTTTGCAGATGCAGCGCTTGGTGTAAATTTCCATAATGGAAGGAGGACAAACACCGATGATCTTCTCAGCTGTCTTCACTATCTGTTGTAGGGCTTTGCAATCCCTGACCGTGCAATTTCCAAACCAGACAGTGATGCAGTTGCTCAGGATGCTCTCTATGGTTCCTCTGTAGAATGTTGTTAGAGTAGCTGGTGGAAGATGGTCTTCCCTCAGCCTAACGAAGGAAGTAGAGCCGCTGCTGACTTTCTTGGCTAAAGAGCTGGTGTTGTGGGTCCAGGTGAGGTTCAATGCCAGGTGAACACCCAGGAATTTGGTGCTATTGACAACCTCCACAGTTGAGCCATCAATGTTCAGTGTCAGATGGTCACTCTTAGTCTTCCTAAAGTCAACAATTATCTCCTTTGTTTTGTCTACATTCAGAGACTGGTTATTGGTTTTACACCAGTCCGTTAACGGCTACACCTCCTCTCTGTATGCTGACTCATTGTTGTTGCTGATGAGACCCACCACAGTCGTGTCATCGGCGAATTTTATGATGTGATTAGAGCTGAGCATTGCTGCACAGTCATGAGTCAGCAGTGTGAACAACAATGGACTGAGCACACAGCCTTGAGGAGCTCCAGTGCTCAGTGTGGTGCTTCTGGAGATATTGTTTCCAATCCTGACTGACTGAGGTCTCTCAGTCAGGAAGTCCAGAATCCAGTTACAGAGGGAGGTGTTCAGTCCCAGCAGGCTCAGCTTTTCCTTCAGTTGCTGAGGAATGATCGTGTTGAATGCTGAGCTGAAGTCGATAAACAGCATTCGAACATATGTGTCCTTATTGTCCAGATGAGCGAGAGCCTAATGGAGAGTGGTGGCTATTGTGTCATCTGTTGAATGGTTCCAGCAATAAGCAAACTGCAGGGGGTCCAGTGAGGGGGGCAGCAGGGTTTTGATGTGCCTCATGACAACATTCTGGAGTCGATGCAAATTGCCATCATAAACAGCAAGGCAGCAGACATTGTGAAAATTAATATTTGTGTCATTCTCAGAACGTTTGGCTACAACTGTACATTTTGATTCAATGGCTGCTTGAGATCTGCTAATTCACCTTGAGAAAATGGACAGAACGAGGGAAACACTTGAGAAAATGAGGGATGAATCTGGTGGTCTAACGTGGGGGCTGTCATTGAGATAATAAAGCAACAAACATCCCATCATGCTTTAGGCCAGACTGAGTCTTTCCGTAAAGTGATGGGACAGGTTTTGCAGGAGCTTTGACCTCCTGATGTTTCATGAGGAACTGTGCCAAGGGTGATACTGGCATGAAAGTCAGAAACAAGAGCGCCATCAGCTGAAACATCGTCAGTCCAAAGTGTAAACTTCTTGACCATCATGTCTGTCCATTGGTTTAGGGGGGAAAGAAACAGAGAGACAGCAGGGGGTCATTTAACTGTGCAGGTCAAGCTGAGGTGGAAGTGGAAACTCCTGAGAGGTCCGAGTGGTTAGGCTGTGATACGTAGAGTGGAAAGAAAAGTATGAGGACCTTTTGGAATTAACTGATCATAAAATGTGATCGGATCTTCATCTCAGTCACATGTATAGACAATCACAACATGTTTAACACACAAATATTTCAAATCCTTCATGTCTTTATTGAGGACACCCATCAAACATTCACAACGTGCTGTGGAAAAAGTAAATGAACCCTTGGATTTCATGACTGGTTGGATCTCCTTTGGTTTCAATAACCTCTAAGATGTGATTCTGGTAGCTGCAGAGCAGACCTGCACAATGTTCAGGAGAAAATGTGGCCCAATTTTCCTTACAGAACTGTTTCAGCTCAGTCATATTCTTATGATATTTGGTGTGAATGGCTGTTTTGGTCATTCCATAGTGTCTCCATCGGGTTAAGGTCTGCATTCTGACTGCATCACTCCAAAAGGTGGACTGAAGCCACTTTGTAGAAGATTTACTTTGATATTTAGGGCCAGTGTCCTTCGGCATCATTAAATCTTCTACTGAGCTTCAGCCAAATTGGGCGGCTATCCTGACATTATTTTGTAGGATACCTCAATAAACCAGGGAATTCATTTACCCCATGATGATAACAAGTTGTCCAGACCCTGAGTCAGCAAAGCAGCCCCAAAATCCTGAGGCTCCCTCCACTGTACTTCACCACTGGGATGCTGTGCTCATGTTGATTCTTTGTGCCCTTTGTAGGACTTACTGTATGTGCTGCTGCACAAATCAACCTGAGTTTCATCACTCCAAAACCTTTTTCCCAATAGTGTTGTGGAGCGTCAAGGTGGTGGTTAATAAACTTGAGGTGTGGAGTGGGGTTGGTTATTTATGGAGACTTATGAGACTCACTCTGAGATGTTCACCTGCTCCAGTGATTCCACCAGGCCTTTAGGTCTTACTTTAGGGTTCTTTCTTACCTCTTTATGTATTCTGTGTTGGGTCTTTGGAGTTATCTTGGCTGGCCAACCACTTCTAGGGAGAGCAGCCACACAGCTAAATCATCTCCATTTACACACACAGTTTGTTTAACTGCATACTGACGAATACCTAAACTCTTTAAAATGACTTAGTAAGCATTTCCAGCTTTATGGAAATCAACAATTCATAGTGGCAGATAATCAGAGATCTTTTTACTTGCGAGGCATCCTTCACATCAGCAGATGCTTCTTGAGAATAGCAAACTCAAAACATTTCAGACTTACCTACAGTTAAAGGTGCTATATAATAGATAGATAGATAGATAGATAGATAGATAGATAGATAGATAGATAGATAGATAGATAGATAGATAGATAGATAGATAGATATGAAAGGCACAATATTAAAGATAGATAGATAGATAATAATTCTTTGCATTTATATAGCACTTTTCTCACTATTTAAAATGCTCAGCAATTGCAGGTTAAGGGCCTTGCTCAAGGGCCCAACAGAGCAGAGTCCCTATTGGCATTTACAGGATTTGAACTGGCAACCTTCTTATTGCTAGTGCAGATCCCTAGCCTCAGAGCCACTAGATAGATAGATAGATAGATAGATAGATAGATAGATAGATAGATAGATAGATAGATAGATAGATAGATAGATAGATAGATAGATAGATAGATAGATAGATAGATAGATAGATATGAAAGGCACTATATAGTATAATAGATAGATGGGAGAGCAAATTCAGTAAAATACGTAGAAGGACGATGTGTAAGTTCAGCTGGGAGACTGCAGTGCTTAGCGTGTGTTTCCCATTTCCTCTTTAGTGGCCGTGGCTTCTTAGTGAAAAGAGAACTTCTAAAAGCGCTGCTAAAGAAACTTAACTTTATAAATGGGCCCTGCTTATTTCAAAGATATACAGAGAGGAGAAGCACAACATGATAGATAGATAGATAGATAGATAGATAGATAGATAGATAGATAGATAGATAGATAGATAGATAGATAGATAGATAGATAGATAGATAGATATGAAAGGCACTATATAGTATAATAGATAGATGGGAGAGCAAATTCAGTAAAATACGTAGAAGGACGATGTGTAAGTTCAGCTGGGAGACTGCAGTGCTTAGCGTGTGTTTCCCATTTCCTCTTTAGTGGCCGTGGCTTCTTAGTGAAAAGAGAACTTCTAAAAGCGCTGCTAAAGAAACTTAACTTTATAAATGGGCCCTGCTTATTTCAAAGATATACAGAGAGGAGAAGCACAACATGATAGATAGATAGATAGATAGATAGATAGATAGATAGATAGATAGATAGATAGATAGATAGATAGATAGATAGATATGAAAGGCACTATATTATAGATAGATAGATAGATAGATAGATAGATAGATAGATAGATAGATAGATAGATAGATAGATAGATAGATAGATTGTTCTATTCCAGAAGAAATATTGATCAGTCTTGAAGACTTGGATAGCACCTCTACAATTTATAAAAATAATTTGAAGTCCCTCCTTTTCAAAGACTGCAGAGTACATTGGTGAAAGGATCTGTCACTCAGTATTTCAGAAAAGGAGTGGAAGGCAGCCATGCCCAGAATACACTCAAGCTCCATATGCGCAAAGCATACAATCATCCATCCAACCAATATCCAACCTGCTATATCCTAACTACAGGGTCACGGGGGTCTGCTGGAGCAAATCCCAGCCAACACAGGGTGCAAGGCAGGAAACAAATCCCGGGCGGGGCGCCATCCTACTGCAGGGCACACACACACACACACACCAAACACACACTAGGGCCAATTTTAGAAACACCAATACACCTAACCTGCATGTCTTTGGACTGTGGGAGGAAACCCATGCAGACACAGGGAGAACATGCAACCCGGGTCTCCTAGCTGCGAGGCAGCAGCGCTACCCACTGCACCACCATGCCACCCATCTCAAGATTTATCTCATTTAAAATTGTCCAAAATGTTTCCAGGGTAAGATTCAACCTGTGAACGTTGCAATCAAGCTCTGGTCTCATGGGCCACATGTTCTGGGCCTGCACCAAATTAACATCATTCTGGACTAAAATCTTTAAATGCCTCTCAGACAGCCTTGGTGTCACAATCCCTCCCAGTCCACTAACAGCTGTGTTAGGTGGCCTCACAGGTGATCATAATGAGGAGAAGGACAAACAAACTGGAATTACCTTTGCCTCACTACTAACACGTAGACTTATCCTCTTCAAATGGAATAATCCCAGCCCACCACCTTTAAGTCAATTTAAAATAAGGCAGGATCTAATCAATAACTTTTTAGATTAAGCTTCCATTTTGAGGAAATGATGCTCTTCCATTTTTGTTGCTTTTTATGGAGCAGCTTTGGTTGTTGGCTCTCCTCTCGTTCTCTTGAGGGAGGTTGAATTTTGTTTTGCTTGCTTAAGTCTGACTTAATTGTATGGAATGTTATCTGCTTCTAATTAAAATCAATCAATCAATCAATAAAAAAGAAATTTGTTTTCTGAAGTGGTCCCTTTAGCTTTACAATATGATGCTGCCACCCTCATTTTTGACAGCTGGGGTGTGTGCTTTGCCTTTCTTCCTCCATGCATAGTGGTGATCATTATGGCTAACCAGCAGCCATGCCACATGCTCTTCAGAAGAGTTCATCCACATGAAGCTAAGCATGTTGGGGTAGTTCTTGGATGGGATCTTGGGTTGAAGCTGGAAAAGGCGTTGGTGAGACCAGCAGGAGGCGCTTACCCTGTGCTTGTGGATGCCAATGCCTCCAGTGCAATGACAGGGTCACTGTGCTCTCAATATGGCGCCGTCCTTTGGATGAGAAATAAAACTGGGGTTTCTGACTTTCTGTGGTCATAAAAGATCCCTGGGCCTTCTTCATAAAGAGTATGGTGTATCCTGATGGATGTCCTGGCTGAATTGCCCACCTTAGTCATTCTGGCCCCCTCATCATCCCCTGTCTCTAATTGTTTTTCTCTCCCTCCATTTCAACACCTAACAGCTCATGTATGGCGAGTGTACTGGTGCAAAAATGGCTGCCATCACATCATCACCATCCAGTTGCGTGCTACACATTGGTTGTTGCAGTGGCTCCCCTCTCTCTGAAGCGTTTTGAGTAGTGAGAAAAGCACTATAGAAATGTAATTAATTATTATTATTATTAAACAATTCTATTTGTTTCTCTGACCATGGATGGTCATTACCTTGATCTCTGACCCCACTTTTTTGCCAAATTAGTCTCTTTAGTAGGGTAGCGCCAGGCTTTTTCTTAAGATTGTAAAGGCCATCCCTGACACAGACAGACGTAGGACACAAGTTCAAGCACACGTGAGTTTTTATTTTCTTTTTCCCTTGTGGGAAACGCCTTCCCCGTTCCCACAAGCTCAACACAGTCCCAAACCACACAGCACACAATTCTCTTCTTTCTTCCCTTCTCTTTCTCTTCTCCTCCACTCCTCCCAGCAAGCTTTGTCTGCCTCCTCTCGACTCTGGCTCCTGGAGTAGTGGCTGCTGGTTCCTTTTATAGCCCACCCGGAGGTGCTCCAGGTGTTTGATGACTTATTTTCAGCAGAATAGCTGCTCTGTAGGGCTACAGCACCCCCTGGTGGCACCCATGGATTCAAACAGGGCTGCACCAAACTCCAACTACCATTAAGCCCTGTAGGAGTTCTAGGTACCGCTGCAACCGGGGTGGTTAACACTCTGGATAGGCTGGCTTCCCCAATCCTCCCAGCATGGAGGTGTCCCGTCCGCCATAGCATTTGTCAGGAGGCCCCTTCTCCCTTATGTAATTCCATCTTTACCCAAACAGTCTGACCCAGTGTGGTGAAGCAGGTCCACAGCTCCCGTCAAAGAGGCCATTTTTATTTAAATAAATAATCGCCACACTCGCGGCTTAGAAAGGGGGCATGGATGTGTGGCCAAAGTGGTTCCCGGGGTGATTCATGATGTGGACGGTCCTCGCTTAAGTGCACAAGTGAGGAGTCGTCCACATCCGTAATTGTTGCCAGGAGCTGCTGATTGCTACACCTGACCCACGTCCTTGTAATAAATAGAAGCACAAGGCTGCTAGGAAAGAAGAAAGGAAGGAGGAAAAAGAAAAAAAGTGAGCGGAGGTTAAGAGAAGAGAAGAAGGCAGCAAGAAGCAGGCAGGAGAAAGCCGGTGTGTGAGTGAGCAAAGTAGGTAGCTGAGCAGTGAGCTCTAGCGGGGTGTTTGGCTGACACCTATGGCAGTCGGTAGTGACCAGAAGAAGGATGGCTCGCCGCGGAAGACAGCGGGAGTTGGGAGGCTTGGGAGGTGGATGCCCCAGCGTGAGCATCCTGGTTGCTGGGGAACCCAAGTCTCGGTCTGGGAAGAGCAGAACCGAAGCCAGGGATCGGGAAGCCACCAGGCAGGTCAGCTGCAGCTAGGGCAACTCAACCTGTTGCGGGACCGGTTTGGGAGAAGCAGGGGAGCCGCCAGTAGTAGAATAACAAGAACAACAACCTTTATTTCTATAGCACATTTTCATACAAATAATGTAGCTCAAAGTGCTTTACATGATTAAAATCAGAGAACACTAATTAACATAGAATAAGAGTAAGGTCCGATGGCCAGGGAGGACAGAAAAAACAAAAAACTCCAGACGGCTGGAGAGAAAAAATAAAATCTGCAGGGGGTTCGAGGCCATGAGACCACCCACCCCCTCTGGGCATTCTACCTAACATAAATGACCAGTCCTCATTGTATTTAGGGTTCTCATGGAAGGACTTGATGATGATGGTCACATGAACTTCTGGCCTTTAATCCATCAATGTAGGAACATCACGGTGCTTTGATTAGGTGGTGGTGGCGCAGGTCATCACCACAGAAAACCGAAAAAAGAACAGAAGAGAGAGTAGGGGTCAGTACGGATTTTAGAGCCACCATGAATAGTAATGATAATTAATTGAATATGCAGAGCATCAGGATTAATTTAAAATGAAGTTATGAGAAGGCCATGTTAAAGTACAGTAATCCCTCGCTACTTCGCGGTTCACTTTTTGCGGATTAATGACTTCGCGGGTTTTAAATATAGTAGTAGTATTTCCTAGTCTAAGAACAACAAAACAAGTTCGGTGACTAAGTGCGTTGTAACACGGGCTGTGATTGGTACATGGGAGGGAGACGACAAATCACAGCTTCCCGCTTTCTAATCGGGCCCGTGATTGGTGCTTTGACTGATGCCCAGATCGCACAGCACCTCCCCTTGTCTCTCTGTCGTGGACATTTCGCTTCAAGCTTTCTTGCCGAGCGGTTTACTTTACACTGTACTGTGTGTGATATTTTTTGTGGTTTCTTTGTGTTGTCTGCAATGGCTCCCAAACGTGCTCCTTCTTCCAAGGCTGGTGCTGAGCCTAAACGCCAACGAAGAATGATGACGATCGCTGAGAAGGTGGATATGTTGAAGGAAGGGAGAACATCCGTGGCTGTGGCTGTGGCTGCAGACTGGCTAAGGATCTGCAAGAGCGGTCACAGGAATGGGACGACAATACGGTTCAATCGGTCCAATTTTGCAGCAAGGTCAACGACATCATGACCGCCTACAAGCTGCTCTTCGACCGAAAAAAGAAGCAGCGGCAGCAACTGCCGATCACAATGTTTTTGCAGCCTCGCAAAAAAGAGCCAGTTCCTACTACTACTACGGATATACCTTCGGAAACCGTGGAAGAGGTGCCCCAGGAAATGGCACCGCCGTCTGAAGAGACGTAAAATACAGTCATCAGCTGCGCAGTAAAAGTCATCATCACCTTCATCGTCATCATTTTTACTGCACAGCATATTCATCAACATCATCACGTCATATATAGGTACGTGTACTTCGCTGTACAGTAACTGTAAAATTATCTACCATTTTCATATTGCTTAACAGTTGTCCCTGTTATTAATAGAGTAAAGGGTTGGTTGTAAACAGTACAGGGAGGGTTTAAAAACATCCAAATAAACGTTAAATAATTAAATAAATATGGTGTCCCTACTTCGCGGAAATTCAGTTTTTGCGGCCGGCCTTTTAACCTATCTCCCGCGATAAACGAGGGATTACTGTAACGTGTTTTTAGCAGTTTTTTAAAATGCTCCACCGTATCAGCCTGGCGAATTCCTATTGGCAGGCTTTTCCAGATTTTAGGTGTATAACAGCAGAAGGCCGCCCGCCTCACCACTTCTAAGTTTAGCTCTTGGAATTCTAAGCAGACACTCATTTGAAGATCTAAGGTTACAATTTGGAATATAAGGTGTCAGACACTCCGATATATAAGATGGAGCAGATTATTTAAGGCTTTGTAAACCATAAGCAGTATTTTAAAGTCAATTCTGAATGACACAGGTAACCAGTGTAGTGACATCAAAACTGGAGCGATGTGCTCGGATTTTCTTTTCCTAGATAGGATTCTAGCAGCGAAAGGAACCAGGTTGATTTTAGAAAGGACATCTTCCAGCCATTGTTTTAACCTCGTTCTTTTTCTTTAAAGGATTTTTTTTTCTAGTGGATTTTAACCTCCACTAATTTGCTTGTTTTTACGGATTATTTATTTATTGACTTGAATGTGAAGCACTGCACTTTAATTTGAACACTGTTTTGAGTTTAGTTGTTTTAATAAAAGCACTTTACACTTTTACGCCATCCCCTTGCTTTGTGGTGCCTCGCTGCCTAGCTCATCGGTGACATTACTGACGGTGCAGGGTTCAAAGGCTCCCAGACACAAGATGGGAGCATGGAGCGAACCCGCATCGTCACACCCAGTCATTGTCTCTGAAGGTCCCCCACATGCCGTTTAGTGCTCTTCTGTCTTCCTGGCTACTGCTAGGATGCTGCCCCCCCCAAACTGGTAGCAGGTTCCCTTTTGTCTGTAGGCCTCAACACTCCAAGTTTTCAGGCATTGGTTACACCTTCAAAATTCAATTCTCACCCATATTGAAACTCCGAGGTACACAAGCCCTCCACCGCATCAAGGTAGGAATCAAGGAGGATCAAGAAATCAGGTTAGGCTTTACGTTCCCTAAATTGTCTCACCTTTGGTGTTTATTTTTTCCTCTTTAACTTCAAAACCTAACCCTGGTTATAATTGATTGCTTCTGTATGCGGTCTTGATGTACTCTAGATAGTGATGAGTCCACTATGACTCCCACATCCTTCCCATCAATGGTACTTTGAAACTCTAAACCCCCCATTCTGTATTCAAATCAGACATTTCAACTCATATAGTCCTTTAACTTTATTTCTACAGAAGTTCATCTGCCACAAATCTACCCAACCTTGTGCTCTGTCCAGGTCCAAACATTAGTCATTTCCGCTGACTCTTTATTATCTAAACTTTTACTTAGTTTGGTGTCATCTAAAGACTTCACCAAGCTTGCTATTTATTTTTTTAAAATTGTGCATGTTAAAAGATCAGTGGCCACAGCATTGACTCCCAACGCACACCATTTTTAAACTCTCACCTGATTCAGATAAAGTTTCTCACGCTGTAGCCCTTTTGCTCATTTTGTACCCACCTACACACAGCACCCTGAATACCCACATCTCTCAGTTTGATTGCTAACCTCTCATGTGGTATCAAAAGTTTCTGATAATCGAAGTAAATAATCTGATGTGTGTAATCGGATTGTCTGCTTTTATTTTGTCCTCATAGAATTTCAACGTTAGTGAAATATGACCTTCCTCATCTAAACCCAGGCTGACCGTTGAGTAAAACTTCTGTTTCTGCTCGATATTTACATTTATAATTACTTCCATTTTGTTGTGGGGTACAAAATCTATACATTTTGGTTTATATTTCCATCATATTTTGTTCAAGACAAAACAACAGATGAACAAAATTCAGGACACATCACAGCATATCCTCTTCCTAGTTGTACCTCACTTTTAAAACAGCTGTTCCAACAAAAAAAGGAAGACATGCTGGTGCCTAAGGCTATTGATTAGTTTATACCCTGGGCATCTGGGACAAAAGTAGCTAAGTTATTTTACAGCCTTAGAAAGGAAGACATGCTGATACCTCAGGCAACATCAAAAAAGTTTTATTGTTTGGGAAAACGGACAGTGAATTCATTCATCATATTGACAGCCAGCCCAATCACATCTTGCTAAACCCCCCCGGTAAAATTTTATAATAAATATGCCTCATCTGAAGAGCGAAGTAGGAGGGAGGAAGAAGAAGAGACAAAGACATCAGGAGAAGGGAACAGAGCGACATCAGAAGAGGGTGCCGGCAACATGCGACCATTTCCAAAAGCATCTCATGAACAACTACGAGTGCTCAATCACAAGCTGCCTGCGACATTCATCCTTGTCATCTTAACTTTTTCGTGAGCTTTTTCTAAAGACTATATATACTCAGCAAAAAAAGAAACGTCCCTTTTTCAGGACTGTGTATTTCAACAATAATGTTTTAAAAATCCAAATAACTTTACAGATCTTCATTGTAAAGGGTTTAAACAATGTTTTCCATGCATGTTCAATTAACCATAATCAATTAATTAACATGTACCTGTGGAATGGTCGTTAAGACCTTAACAGCTTACAGAAAGTAGGCATTTAAGGTCACAGTTCTAAAAACGCAGGACACTAAAGAGACTTGTCTACCGACTGTGAAAGATGCCCAGGGTCCCTGCTCATCTGCGTGAACGTGCATTAGGCATGCTGCAGGGAGGCATGAGGACTGCTGATGTGGCTAGGGCAATAAATTGCCATGTCCGCAGTGTGAGACGCCTAAGACAGCGCTACAGGGAGACAGGAAGGACAGCTGATCATCCTCGCAGTGGAAGACCACGTGTAACAACACCTGCACAGGATCGGTACATCCGAATATCACACCTGCGTGACAGGTACAGGATGGCCACAACAACTGCCCGAGTCACACCAGGAACACACAATCCCTCCATCAGTGCTCAGACTGTCCGCAATAGGCTGAGAGAGGCTGGACTGAGGGCTTGTAGGCCTGTTGTAAGGCAGGTCCTTACCAGACATCACCAGCAACAACGCCGCCTATGGGCACAAACCCACCTTCGCTGGACCAGACAGGAGTGGCAAAAGTGCTCTTCACTGACGAGTCACGGTTTTGTCTCACCAGGGGTGATGGACGGATTCGTGTTTATCGTCAAAGGAATTGAGCACGTCTGGGACCTGTTGGATCGCAGGGTGAGGGCTAGGGCCATTCCCCCCAGAAATGTCCAGGAACTTGCAGGTGCCTTGGTGGAAGAGTGGGGTAACATCTCACAGCAAGAACTGACAAATCTGGTCCAGTCCATGAGGAGGAGATGCACTGCAGTACTTCAAGCAGCTGGTGGCCACACCACATACTGATTTGTACTTTTGATTTTGAGCCTCCCTTCATTCAGGGACACATTGTGAAACATTTTTAGTTTATGTCTTATGGTGTTGACTCTTTTAGTGTTCATACAAATATTTACACATTAAGTTTACTGAAAGTAAAAACAGTTGAAAGTCAGAGGACGTTTCTTTTTTTGCTGAGTATATATCCAGACTTTACTGTCAGTCCTATTTTCTATTATTCTTTGTTCCACTGGTATTATTATTATTATTCCTGTAATAAATACCACACTGCTTTTATCTTTCTATGCTTTGTCTTAATGTCTAGAGTGATTGAAGTAATAAGTCAGATTTCTTTGAGCACCTGGGGCTTCATGTATAACGCCGTGCGTAGAATTCGCACTATAACATGACGTAAGCACAAAAGCCGAAATGTGCTTACGCACAGAAAAATCCAGATGCAGGAATCTGTGCGTACTCCAACTTCCACGTTCTTCTGCTACATAAATCCCGATCAGCGTGAAAACTAACGCTCGTGCACGCCGATTATGTAACGCCCCAAATCCTCCCAGAATTACGCCTATTTGAATATGCAAATCAATATAAATCACCCTTAAGCTCAGCCTTCTGTGAAAAGACAATGGGAAATGCACGGGGAAAATATAAGAATTTCAGCGAATATCAAGTGGAGGCAAAGGAAAAACATACTATTTGTTCAAATAAGCCGTGGTATAATCAACAAAAGGAAGTTGATCGAGTGGCATAGCGTGTTGGAGAAACTTGAAAGCTCACGTTCACAAAATCGCACAGTGCCGGAAATCAAAGTCGCCGTGGAAAGCCGAGTTGTAGCCCACTGTCTGAGTGTCATATGAAAGTTTATTAGGGTACAGAGAAAAAAAGGCACACAGTGGGGAAAAAGCACGAAATGTCAACTTCAATCTCGACATTTCCACTTTAATCACGTAGTTTATTTTGTCATTAAAGTAGAACATCATAAAATTCATCTTAAAATTGTTTAATTAACCAGTTTCTAAAATCACATCGTAATTAAAGTAGCACGTTAAATGCTTTGTTTTGTATTTGATTTTCTATGTGCTCTGTGTGTGTGAATCACTACTTGCTTCTTAAACCGGCTCTCTTCCTCCAACTGGACACAGAGTCCATTACATTTGTGATATTACAGCTCTCTGAATAACTAAAATACTGAGATGTATACGTGATGTCATTTTCATGATGATAGGAGTTAAAGAATGTTTGTCCTCATGACACAAGCATTTAACTTTTGCTGAAATTTGTTGCTGCGTTTTTAGCTTTGTTGTTATTTTATCTTTCTGTTTTATATTCAATATATATTGGCGTAGCCGTCACTGCAGTCAGTGCTTTTCTTTACCCAAGTAACCGATCGCCATACAATCAGCTCTGTAATAGAAGTTAAGCCATCTGTAAGCTTAGCGCCGATTCTTCAAAACGTTTAAAGAACATTGAAATATCTTCGTAGTACATGTTTAATTATTCTATCCTTAAAGACACTCCCAGTGAAGAATATAGATTATTTAAATGAAGTTAAAGTTTTATCTGTATAATTTAATAAACATATTTTGCTGCATGGGCGGCACGGTGGCGCAGTGGTAGCGCTGCTGCCTTGCAGTTAGGAGACCCGGGTTCGCTTCCCGGGTCCTCCCTGCGTGGAGTTTGCATGTTCTCCCGTGTCTGTGGGTTTCCTCCGGCGCTCGGTTTCCTCCCACAATCCAAAGACATGTAGGTTAGGTGGTTTGGCGATTCTAAATTGGCCCTAGTGTGTGCTTGGTGTGTGGATGTGTTTGTGTGTGTCCTGCGGTGGGTTGGCACCCTGCCCAGGATTGGTTCCTGCCTTGTGCCCTGTGTTAGCTGGGATTGGCTCCAGCAGACCCCCGTGACCCTGTATTCGGATTCAGCGGGTTAGAAAATGGATGGATGGATGGATTTTGCTGCATTTCACCTTAAAAATGATATCGTCATCATATGTAAATACGCGCTTTACAAAGTGGCTCAGGTTGTGCGATATTATAACTATAGTGCAAGTTTACAGTGGGGTGATTGTACTTATAAGTACAAACAGTTCTACAAGGAGCACTTGATTGGCTGCATTTAAAGTACTTGGGATTAAACTGTTTTGAACCGCGAGCTCCGTACAGGAAAGGCTTTGAAACGTTTTGCAGTGGCAGAGACAGCGTGTCCTTAATGCCGTATACCGATAATTCTCTTTCCGATCAGCTGCTGCTGTTATTCACACTCAGATACAGTGATAGAAATACTCCGAGTGGTGCAGTGAGAGAAATATGGAAAAAGATGATCCGCTGTGGCAACTCCTAACGGGAGGAGCTGAAAGAAGAAGAGGAAGAAGAAGAAGAAGTGAGAGTAACAACGCTAAAGCAGTTATGGTATTTGGAATACTATGGCTGTTCCCTGGACCATTATATTGTTACGAGTTAATTACAATCAGATGCGTTACACTAATAAACAATATGCGGTTAGTTTCTGTGTATTTATAAAGCCGCGTCATGAAAATAATGAGTAATCACACAAGAACAGTACCATTGCTTTGACGCTGGGTGCCGCCAGTTTGCAAAACCGAGCGGAGAACTTGCGTACGACAAGGCATGAGGTACCGTGGAAAAGTGCGTGGCTTTACGCCAAGTGTAGGTTTTATACATCATGATTTGAATGTGGAAAAGTTCTTACGCAACATTTCTGTGCGTACGCACCGTTTATACATGAGGCCCCTGGTGCAGCCGGAGGTTTGCCATACGCTCTGTGTTGCAAGGTTTATTAAGGTTGAGGGTGAGTTCTCCACCCAATATTAGGAAACAGTAAGTAAAGTAAGGCAATCTTGGCTGATAAATGGCCTATAGTCAAGAGTGCTGAGCCTTTGTATGTTTAAATATATTCTTGGAGACCAAAAGTAATATTTAGGTCTGAGATATCTTTAAAACATTGTGTGTTGTTTGTGCCGATAATAAATAAGTCTCTTGAAGTGCTGAGAGAGTGGCAGGCTGTGTTATTCCTAAGGCACTTGTGAGGTTTTAAGTACTAGAGGTTAACAAGCTGTGTGTGTGTCATTTGTAGGGCACTGTTGAGTTAATGTGTGTATGCATATAGCTATGTATGTGTGTGTTCATCTTAAGGTGCAACAGTAGATTAACCCGGTAACGAATCTGATGAGTACACTTACCCCTACGTAAAGGGTAAGTAGAGGGAAATATCACAATAATACACATTTATTTACCGGTGATGCACATTGATCTTTATGGCATATACTTATTTAGATCCACCCAATCTCATGTCTACATAATGGAATAACATTTACTGGCCTCCAGGCTGGAGCAGTACAGACTAGAATCCCCATAATTCCATGTTCAGCTTCTTAATGATGAGATTTTTTTTCAGGGACTCCTTAGTGTCCAGCCATCATGATTATACACAGAGATAGAAGTGTTTATGTAATTTCCCATCTCAGCATACATAATTTTATGTGGTTCAGTTTGTGCAAACGTAACATGTGTAAAATGTTAGAGGTCGCTGTTTGCCCCTTTCAACCCAACAGACAGCCACACTGAACACAGGGTAAAATCACCAAGAAGGTATTTAATTATTCTTCCTGTTACAGTAGTGCCCTGTAGCACCTCTGCCACCATACACAGGCAATACAATACTAAAAAATACAATAAATCAACACAAATCTCTCCTCCACACCTCCCAGCAAGGTTTACCTCCCAACTCAGGCTCACTTGCTGGGTCTCCAGCAGTACTTTATATAGCGTCTGACCCAGAAGTGCTTCGGTTCTTCCATCCACGTGTCTTTTACTGCACTTCCGAGTCAGCTGGAGAAGTTGAGTCTTTTGTCAGCCCAGCAGTACTTTGGAACTTCTGTCCCCGTGACTCGATAGCACTTCCAGGCTATGGAAAACATATGAATCCCCAGGTCCCCTTGCAGCGTCAATGGTATCCAGCAGGGCTGAGAAGCCGATCTCCAAATCCCATGGTGCCCTGTGGGAATCCGGGGCACCGCTATGCTGCAGGGAAATCGCCATGTGACGTTTTGAGGGAGGAAGTGTCCCACAGTAGCTGCCTTCCCCCATCCTTGGGTGTTCACCACACGTGCCAATTATAGGCCAAACTAATCATAAACGCCTGAAAGAGAAAGCATGCAGATGCAGACAGAAACCAGCCCCTCTGTGCCCAATTACGGTCTATCCTGTGATTTCATGACCATGCAAGTGTGAAGGATACACAGGATGGCAATGTAAGCTGTGCAAATATCACACCCAGTGCCGTTTGACTTCTCAGATCAATCAGAATGTCCAAGATGAAGTCAAAGATTTGAAGGACTCTGCATTGATTCATCCATTATGATTATACACAGAGTTAGAAGTGTTTATGTAATTTGCTATCTCAACATACAAAATCGTATGTGGTTCAGTTGGTGCAAACTTAACATGCCAATTATAGACCAAACTAATCATAAAAGCCTGAAAGAGAATGCAGAAGTCAGCCTGTGTGCACAATAATGGCCTATCCTGTGATTTCATGACTATGTAAGTATGAAGGAAACATGGGATGGCAACAGAAACTGTGCAAATATCACACCCAGTGCCGTTTGACTTCTCAGATCAATCATAATGGTCAAAATGGAGTTGAAGATTTGAAGGACTCTGCACTGCGTCACAGTTTCATGCAAAACAAGAGGAACATCGGGTAGATTCACTCTTACAGGCATTGGGGGGTACAACTGAATTTAGACATTGAGTAGCCCAAGCCGATGTCCTGACTTGGCAGGAAAACATATAACTAATTTCTTGAGAAAAACAAGAGGTGCGAGCAAAAGGCAAATAAAAGTAAATCAAAACGACTTACGAAACGAATTAAAGTCAAATTATATCGAAAACCAGACAAGAAAAATAATCACACAAGAAGTCAAACCTGAAAATAAGGATTTTATCTACAGATAAGATAAGGCTCAGAGTAAAAAGTCAACCTTTTATGCTGTTTATTGGCTAAGTCAAGGTCATGACCCCAGAGACCACACCCCTAGAAACATGACCCTGACAATGGTGCACAATATGGCTTCTCTAAAAGGAAAAACTTACAAAACATCAATATTTAACCTATTCCATAACAACTGATTAAGAGGGCAGAATCAGTTATGGGACGTCTCCTGGACCTGCTGGAGGTTGTAGTGAAGCAGAGAAAGAAGACAAACTCAACAATGCACCACATCCTCTCTGTGACACATCAGCATTGGGGACATTCAGCCAACAAAATTATTCAGCAGAATTGGGCCAAGAAACGTGACGGGGGGGCTCCTTCGTACCAACAGTAATATGCCACACTGTGACTGTGTCTGCTCCTTTAATCTTCAGCCAACTTTTCTTCTCTTTTGTAATTCTTTTGTGTGTGCTGTTGTTTGTTAGAATATTTCTATATTACTTAAGCTTCTCTAGAAAGTGCATTCAACCTTGTTATGCCATGAAAGAGAAATCAGGATGAAAAGGAGATGAAATGTAAAATATAGCCAAGGTTGAAATCCAAGATCTGTTATACCATTCACTGCAACCATAACCCTAAGAATCAAATAATCGTAGTTAGGACACAAAACAAAGAGTCAGAAATCAGGAAATCTAAAGCACAAGAATTAAGAATTAAATGTACTTACGTATGTATGTTTTTTGAGGATATCCGCAAACCCCGATCAAGGGTCTGTATTTGGACCATTACTTTTTGATATAATAAATATATAATGATATAATTTTGGATCAGTTCGTAAACTTGTGAAATCTGCAGATAACACTAAAATTGGGGAAATGGCAGACACTGAGGAGGCAGCAAAAAGAATTGAGAAAGACCTGGACAAGCTTCAGAGCTGGACAAACACCTGGAAAATGTGGTGGGCAAAAAATAACATCTCTATATATATAAAATCCAACATCTGTCTGCATGTCTGT
The DNA here is from genome assembly GCF_016835505.1 of Polypterus senegalus. NCBI lineage: Eukaryota > Metazoa > Chordata > Cladistia > Polypteriformes > Polypteridae > Polypterus > Polypterus senegalus. Next base: position 10,488,626 of record NC_053168.1, read on the forward strand.
CCGCTTTTCATGCGAGAACTACTTAATGGATTTAGATAATAATAATTTGCTTGAACATTCTGGTTAATTTTGCGACCTACCTCATCATGCTAAGTATTATAGTTTGCTTGTGGTACCGATTTATTTGCACGAATCCGAGAGAGCTGGGGCGGGGCCCTCCTCACTCACGTGCCAGCCTCGGGGCATACCTCTACTTAGCTAGTAAACGACAGAACTACTTACCGTATTTAGATCGTGTTTTTCTATAATTTGCTTGAACATTCCGGTTGATTTTGTGACTTCTGTCATCACATTAAGTATCATAGTTCACTTGCGGTACCGATTTATTTGGGTGAATCCAAGAGAGAGAGACTATGGGTCAAGAGGGTGTGGGACCTCAGGAGTAGGGAGCTGGACAGGGCCCTCCTTACTCACATGCCAGCCTCCGTTCAAGTCGCTCTACCTCTTGCCACGTGTTGGAGTGCATCTTGCCTCTGCTTAGCTAGCGATACCTGTTTGTTCACCAGACATTATCATCTAAAGATTGTTAAGGAGTAACGTTTGACATTTTTGAGAGAGATACAAATTCTAACATTTTAAAAAAAAAATTTCTTGATTTTTAAAATTTGTCCTGTTTCACTACTACACAGGCAGAGCTGTGGCGGACAGTTAATCTACTGTATACAAATAAAAGGCAAAGCCCTCACTGACTGACTGACTGACTCACTCACTCTCTCACTCACTGACTCATCACTAATTCTACAACTTCCCGTGTAGGTAGAAGGCTGAAATTTGGCAGGCTCATTCCTTACAGCTTACTTACAAAAGCTGGGCAGGTTTCATTTCAAAGTTCTACACGTAACGGTCATAACGGTTGATAACGGTCGACAACGTCCGCCATGTTGAACTTTCTTATTTATGGCCCCATCTTCACGAAATTTGGTAGGCGGCTTCACTGCGCTAACCGAAACTGATGTACGTACTTATATCAGTGGTATGATGCCACTGTCAGCCGCCATATTGAACTTTCCAATGTCACTAATTCTCCAACTTCCCGTGTAGGTAGAAGGCTGAAATTTGGCAGGCTCATTCCTTACAGCTTACTTACGAAAGTTAAGCAGGCTTCATTTCAAAATTCTATGCGGAACGGTCATAACAGTCAACAACGTCCACCATATTGAACTTTCTTATTCATGGCCCCATCTTCACGAAATTTGGTAGGTGGCTTCCCTGCACTAACCGAAACCAATGTACGTACTTATTTCAGTGGTATGACGCCACTGTCGGCCGCCATACTGAACTTTCCAACGTCACTAATTCTCCAACTTCCCGTATAGGTAGAAGACTGAAATTTGGCAGGCTTATTCCTTACAGCTTACTTACAAAAGTTGGGCAG